>NC_133325.1:786341951-786431860 GCF_042186555.1 Aquarana catesbeiana | reverse complement strand
AAGGTTGAATGGAGACTCTCAGGTGTATTAACTTCATGTGTTCTAGTCCTCGAGAGCAATCTACATTCCTTTCCTGCCAGGAATAACCACCCGCGTGCCTCAAATGTGCTCTGATTGTGTGTTACAAGGCTCATGATGTGTAGTTGTAGAGTCCATACAACTGGATGTGTGAATAGTCAGGCTCTGGGTACTGTGATGTAAGTGGGGGGCTCTGGTTATCATAGACCCCCCCCCTCCCTTTACACCAGTGTTTGCTGTGTTCCTCCTTAATCAGAATCCCCAGAGTTCTGCCTTACATGAGCATCTGCAGTGTCCCCCTTTACAGTGTAACGTAACTCTGTGGATTCAGACGCCGAGGGGGGGGGGGGACACACTCTGTGGATTCAGACGCCGAGGGGGGGGGGGGACACACTCTGTGGATTCAGACGCCGAGGGGGGGGGACACACTCTGTGGATTCAGACGCCGAGGGGGGGGGGGACACACTCTGTGGATTCAGACGCCGAGGGGGGGGGACACACTCTGTGGATTCAGACGGCCGAGGGGGGGGACACACTCTGTGGATTCAGACGCCGAGGGGGGGGACACACTCTGTGGATTCAGGACGCCGAGGGGGGGACACACTCTGTGGATTCAGACGCTGAGATGGGGGACACTCTGTGGATTCAGACGCCGAGATGGGGGGGACACTCTGTGGATTCAGACGCCCGGGGGGGGGGACACTCTGTGGATTCAGACGCCCGGGGGGGGGACACTCTGTGGATTCAGACGCCCGGGGGGGACACTCTGTGGATTCAGATGCCGGGGGGGGGACACTCTGTGGATTCAGATGCCCGGGGATTGGGGGGGGGACACTCTGTGGATTCAGACGCCCGGGGATTGGGGGGGGACACTCTGTGAATTCAGACGCCGAGGGGGGGGGGGGAGACACTCTGTGGATTCAGACGCCGAGGGGGGGGGGGGAGACACTCTGTGGATTCAGACGCCGAGGGGGGGGGGAGACACTCTGTGGATTCAGACGCCGAGGGGGGGGGGAGACACTCTGTGGATTCAGACGCCGAGGGGGGGGGGGGGGAGACACTCTGTGGATTCAGACGCCGGGGGGGGGGGGGGGGGAGACACTCTGTGGATTCAGGACGCCGGGGGGGGGGGGGAGACACTCTGTGGATTCAGACGCCGAGGGGGGGGGGGGGGAGACACTCTGTGGATTCAGACGCCGAGGGGGGGGGGGAGGACACTCTGTGGATTCAGACGCCGAGGGGGGGGGGGAGACACTCTGTGGATTCAGACGCCGAGGGGGGGGGAGACACACTCTGTGGATTCAGACGCCGAGGGGGGGGGGGAGACACTCTGTGGATTCAGTCGCCGAGGGGGGGGGGGGACTCTTGTGATTTAACTCCATATAATTAATGTTATTTAATCCACTCTGTGGATTCAGACGCCCGGGGATTGGGGGGGGACACTCTGTGGATTCAGACGCCCGGGGATTGGGGGGGGGCACTCTGTGGATTCAGGACGCCGAGGGAGGGGGACACACTCTGTGGATTCAGACGCCGAGGGGGGGGGGGAGACACTCTGTGGGATTCAGACGCCGAGGGGGGGGGAGACACTCTGTGGATTCAGACGCCGAGGGGGGGGGGAGACACTCTGTGGATTCAGACGCCGAGGGGGGGGAGACACTCTGTGGATTCAGACGCCGAGGGGGGGGGGAGACACTCTGTGGATTCAGACGCCGAGGGGGGGGGGAGACACTCTGTGGATTCAGACGCCGAGGGGGGGGGGGAGACACTCTGTGGATTCAGGACGCCGAGGGGGGGGGGGGAGGACACTCTGTGGGATTCAGACGCCGAGGGGGGGGAGACACTCTGTGGATTCAGACGCCGAGAGGGGGGGGAGACACTCTGTGGATTCAGACGCCGAGGGGGGGGGGAGACACTCTGTGGATTCAGACGCCGAGGGGGGGGGGGAGACACTCTGTGGATTCAGACGCCGAGGGGGGGGAGACACTCTGTGGATTCAGACGCCGAGGGGGGGGGGGAGACACTCTGTGGATTCAGACGCCGAGGGGGGGGGGGGAGACACTCTGTGGATTCAGACGCGAGGGGGGGGGGGGGGGGGGGGAGACACTCTGTGGATTCAGACGCCGGGGGGGGGGGGGACACTCTGTGGATTCAGACGCCGAGGGGGGGGGGGGACTCTTGTGATTTAACTCCATATAATTAATGTTATTTAATCCACTCTGTGGATTCAGATGCCCGGGGATTGGGGGGGGACACTCTGTGGATTCAGACGCCGAGGGAGGGGGGACACTCTGTGGGATTCAGACGCCGAGGGGGGGGGGGGGGGGACTCTTGTGATTTAACTCCATATAAATTAATGTTATTTAATCCACTCTGTGGATTCAGATGCCCGGGGATTGGGGGGGACACTCTGTGGATTCAGATGCCGGGGATTGGGGGGGGGGGGACACTCTGTGGATTCAGACGCGAGGGAGGGGGACACTCTGTGGATTCAGACGCCGAGGGGGGGGGGACACTCTGTGGGATTCAGACCCCGAGGGGGGGGGACACTCTGTGGATTCAGACGCCGAGGGGGAGACACTCTGTGGATTCAGACGCCGAGGGGGGGAGACACTCTGTGGATTCAGACGCCGAGGGGGGGGGGAGACACTCTGTGGATTCAGACGCCGAGGGGGGGGGGGAGACACTCTGTGGATTCAGACGCCGAGGGGGGGGGGAGACACTCTGTGGATTCAGACGCCGAGGGGGGGGGAGACACACTCTGTGGATTCAGACGCCGAGGGGGGGGGGGAGACACTCTGTGGATTCAGTCGCCGAGGGGGGGGGGGACTCTTGTGATTTAACTCCATATAATTAATGTTATTTAATCCACTCTGTGGATTCAGACGCCCGGGGATTGGGGGGGGACACTCTGTGGATTCAGACGCCCGGGGATTGGGGGGGGACACTCTGGTGGATTCAGACGCCGAGGGAGGGGGGACACACTCTGTGGATTCAGACGCCGAGGGGGGGGGGGGAGACACTCTGTGGATTCAGACGCCGAGGGGGGGGGAGACACTCTGTGGATTCAGACGCCGAGGGGGGGGGAGACACTCTGTGGATTCAGACGCCGAGGGGGGGGAGACACTCTGTGGATTCAGACGCCGAGGGGGGGGGGGGAGACACTCTGTGGATTCAGACGCCGAGGGGGGGAGGGGGGGGAGACACTCTGTGGATTCAGACGCCGAGGGGGGGGGGGAGACACTCTGTGGATTCAGACGCCGAGGGGGGGGAGACACTCTGTGGATTCAGACGCCGAGGGGGGGGGAGGACACTCTGTGGATTCAGACGCCGAGGGGGGGGGGGGAGACACTCTGTGGATTCAGACGCCGAGGGGGGGGGGAGACACTCCTTGGATTCAGACGCCGAGGGGGGAGAGACACTCTGTGGGATTCAGACGCCGAGGGGGGGGGGGGAGACACTCTGTGGATTTCAGACGCCGAGGGGGGGGGGGGGAGACACTCTGTGGATTCAGACGCCGAGGGGGGGGGGGGGGGGAGACACTCTGTGGATTCAGACGCCGAGGGGGGGGGAGACACCTGTGGATTCAGACGCCGGAGGGGGGGGGGGGGGGAGACACTCTGTGGATTCAGACGCCGAGGGGGGGGGGACACTCTGTGGATTCAGACGCCGAGGGGGGGGGGGGGACTCTTGTGATTTAACTCCATATAATTAATGTTATTTAATCCACTCTGTGGATTCAGATGCCCGGGGATTGGGGGGGACACTCTGTGGATTCAGAGCCGAGGGAGGGGGACACTCTGTGGATTCAGACGCCGAGGGGGGGGGGGGGGGGGACTCTTGTGATTTAACTCCATATAATTAATGTTATTTAATCCACTCTGTGGATTCAGATGCCCGGGGATGGGGGGGACACTCTGTGGATTCAGACGCCCGGGGATTGGGGGGGACACTCTGTGGATTCAGACGCCGAGGGGAGGGGGGACACTCTGTGGATTCAGACGCCGAGGGGGGGGGACACTCTGTGGATTCAGACCCGAGGGGGGGGACACTCTGTGGATTCAGACGCCGAGGGGGGAGACACTCTGTGGATTCAGACGCCGAGGGGGGGAGACACTCTGTGGATTCAGACGGCCGAGGGGGGGGGGGGAGACTCTGTGGATTCAGACGCCGAGGGGGGGGGGAGACACTGGATTCAGACGCCGAGGGGGGGGGGGGGAGACACTCTGTGGATTCAGACGCCGAGGGGGGAGACACTCTGTGGATTCAGACGCGAGGGGGGGAGACACTCTGTGGATTCAGACGCCGAGGGGGGGGGAGACACTCTGTGGATTCAGACGCCGAGGGGGGGGGGGAGAGACACTCTGTGGATTCAGACGCCGAGGGGGGGGGGGGGAGACACTCTGTGGATTCAGACGCCGAGGGGGGGGGGGGGGGAGGACACTCGTGGATTCAGACGCCGAGGGGGGGGGGACACTCTGTGGATTCAGACGCCGAGGGGGGGGGGGGACTCTTGTGATTTAACTCCATATAATTAATGTTATTAATCCACTCTGTGGATTCAGATGCCCGGGGATTGGGGGGGGGACACTCTGTGGATTCAGACGCCCGGGGATTGGGGGGGGACACTCTGTGGATTCAGACGCCGAGGAGGGGGGACACTCTGTGGATTCAGACCCCGAGGGGGGGGACACTCTGTGGATTCAGACGCCGAGGGGGGGGAGACACTCTGTGGATTCAGACGCCGAGGGGGGGGGGGGAGACACTGGATTCAGACGCCGAGGGGGGGGGGGGAGACACTCTGTGGATTCAGACGCCGAGGGGGGGGAGACACTCTGTGGATTCAGACGCCGAGGGGGGGAGACACTCTGTGGATTCAGACGCCGAGGGGGGGGGGGGAGACACACTGTGGATTCAGACGCCGAGGGGGGGGGGGAGACACTCTGTGGATTCAGACGCGAGGGGGGGGGGGGGGAGACACTCTGTGGATTCAGACGCCGAGGGGGGGGGGAGACACTCTGTGGATTCAGACGCCGAGGTGGGGGGGGGAGACACTCTGTGGATTCAGACGCCGAGGGGGGGGGGAGACACTCTGTGGATTCAGACGCCGAGGGGGGGGGGAGACACTCTGTGGATTCAGACGCCGAGGGGGGGGGGGGAGACACTCTGTGGATTCAGACGCCCGAGGGGGGGGGGAGACACTCTGTGATTCAGACGCCGAGGGGGGGGGGGGAGACACTCTGTGGATTCAGACGCCGAGGGGGGGGGGGGGAGACACTCTGTGGATTCAGACGCCGAGTGGGGGGGGGGAGACACTCTGTGGATTCAGACGCCGAGGGGGGGGGGGGGGAGACACTCTGTGGATTCAGACGCCGAGGGGGGGGGGAGACACTCTGTGGATTCAGACGCCGAGGGGGGGGGGGGAGGACACTCTGTGGATTCAGACGCCGAGGGGGGGGGACACACTCTGTGGATTCAGACGCCGAGGGGGGGGGGGGGGGGGACTCTTGTGATTTAACTCCATATAATTAATGTTATTTAATCACAAAATATATGTATAGTGTAATCTACGAAAAAAATTTGCGGCGCTAAAGTGTTTGGGGTTGGCTTAAAGAAAAGGTGGCAAAATGTTTTCACTGTCAAAATAGGAGTACTATTGATATGGTTGCAAAGAGGAGAATTTTGTATCAGTTGCAAATTTAATACCATTAAATTTAAAAAAATCCTGGTTAATATCCCATCTTTGAATTGGAGGAGTTCTTTAATTTATTGCGTGGTTTAGAAATCATACGCCATACATAGGAAAGGATTACCTCTTCAGGGAAATGATACTTAATATTCCTATAGAACATTTCATAGCTGAACACCTGTGATCAGATTGTCTTCCATCAGTTTGGATATAATCCTTCCTTTACTGCAAGTAAGCTGTTCTGCAGTATCAATGGGCTACAATGGCCCCAGGACTGTAAGGGCATTCATGTGTAAGACGTAATCCAATCATTATTGCAGCAAAGTATATTCAGAGCGATCCTGAAAAGTGTTAAGTTAGTTCTGCAACCTTACAAGAAGATATGGCAGAATCCAAAGATTTCCTTTAGACCAGAGATGAAAAATGGATGAATTTTGGGTGATTCTTAATTTACATAAGTTTCGGTTATTTTCTAAAGAAAAGTTTCAGCTATTTTGAGTTGGGTGGAAGGGTGGACAGGCTATGTGGACACTCTTCCACATTGTTGATCTCAAGTGTTTCCAGTGAAGGGTTCCTTACTGACCTAAATATAGAACCTCATCTGTCATATAGCTGCCCATCCTAGTCCTCGTATTTGTCCAGGTCTTCCTGTAAGATGCTGTATTCTGTGCCGAAGTTATTTCCCGGCATGATTTGGTATGATGAGCAAATGCTGAAATTGAGCTCTTGATTCAGACTTCTATATCCTTAATAAACTATTTGAATAGCATTGCCCCCCCCCCCCCCCCCCCCCCCCCCCAGACAGAACACTCACTACTTTAGACCATTCAGGGAATGAATCCTTAATTAGTACTCTCTCTTGACTGTTCATGTAGCCAGTTTCCTATCCATGTACGTTCAATTTTATCATCCAAAAGACCTTATTTTGAGGTACAGTATCAAATGCTTTAGCAAAACTTTGATTAAGCTACTGTACATCCATCACCCATTGTCTCGCTTACTTCCTCATAGAACAATAACAGGCTGGTCTGATAAAAAACGGTCTTTCATAATTTTGGCGTGCATTAAAAGGGGGATCAACTCCAGAGATAAAACGATAATTCTCCCGCTCTACAAGACTCTGGTCCGGCCGCACCTGGAGTATGCTGTCCAGTTCTGGGCACCAGTCCTCAGGAGGGATGTACTGGAAATGGAGCGAGTACAAAGAAGGGCAACAAAGCTAATAAAGGGTCTGGAGGATCTTAGTTATGAGGAAAGGTTGCGAGCACTGAACTTATTCTCTCTGGAGAAGAGACGCTTGAGAGGGGATATGATTTCAATTTACAAATACTGTACTGGTGACCCCACAATAGGGATAAAACTTTTTCGCAGAAGAAAGTTTAATAAGACTCGTGGCCACTCATTACAATTAGAAGAAAAGAGGTTAACCTTAAACTACGTAGAAGGTTCTTTACTGTAAGAGCGGCAAGGATGTGGAATTCCCTTCCACAGGCGGTGGTCTCAGCGGGGAGCATTGATAGCTTCAAGAAACTATTAGATAATCACCTGAATGACCGCAATATACAGGGATATGTAATGTAATACTGACACATAATCACACACATAGGTTGGACTTAATGGACTTGTGTCTTTTTTCAACCTCACCTACTATGTAACTATAAATCCATGCAGGTTGTCACTTTTATGATGCTTTCTTCACAATTTTTTTTTGTATAGCGTCCCTAATCCTTCCCTCAAATACTTTACATACTATTGATGTTGGGCTGACTGGTCTGTAGTTTTCTGGTATACATACAAAGTCGGGACAACTGGTGGGCAGGAGGGGGCAGTTGCCCTAGGCAGAGTGGTGGGGGGTGTCCCCTCATCACACACTTCTGGTATTTGTCTGGCAGTGGCAATCATTGGGCCAGGGCTTGATTCATACTGTGCAAGTGCTAGCTGCTAGAAAGCAAGCTATTGGCCATGCTACAAATGGGCAGATGTAGCAAGGGGGCAGAGAATGGGTGCAGAGTGGTACACCCATTCAGAGTCATGCATTCGCATTGGGGGGGGGGGGCACAGTTCTACAGCCTTGCCCTGGGCACTGGACGAACCAGTCCTTGTACTGGATATATATTGATCCTTTTTTGTAACTTGGTACCACATTTGCTCTATGCCAATGAGAAAAAAAACAAGAGGGGGGCCTCTGAGTATACAGTGGGGAGGGAAAGTATTCAGACCCCCTTAAATTTTTCACTCTGTTATATTGCAGCCATTTGCTAAAATCATTTAAGTTAATTTTTTTTTTTTCCTCATTAATGTACACACAGCACCCCATATTGACAGAAAAACACAGAATTGTTGACATTTTTGCAGATTTATTAAAAAAGAAAAACTGAAATATCACATGGTCCTAAGTATTCAGACCCTTTGCTCAGTATTTAGTAGAAGCCCCTTTTGATCTAATACAGCCATGAGTCTTTTTGGGAAAGATGCAACAAGTTTTTCACACCTGGATTTGGGGATCCTCTGCCATTCCTCCTTGCAGATCCTCTCCAGTTCTGTCAGGTTGGATGGTAAACGTTGGTGAACAGACATTTTTAGGTCTCTCCAGAGATGCTCAATTGGGTTTAAGTCAGGGCTCTGGCTGGGCCATTCAAAAACAGTCACGGAAATGTTGTGAAGCCACTCCTTTTGTTATTTTAGCTGTGTGCTTAGGGTCATTGTCTTGTTGGAAGGTAAACCTTCGGCCCAGTCTGAGGTCCTGAGCACTCTCGAAGGTTTTCGTCCAGGATATCCCTGTACTTCGCTGCATTCATCTTTCCCTTGATTGCAACCAGTCGTCCTGTCCCTGCAGCTGAAAAACACCCCACAGCATGATGCTGCCACCACCATGCTTCACTGTTGGGACTGCATTGGACAGGTGATGAGCAGTGCCTGGTTTTCTCCACACATACCACTTAGAATTAAGGCCAGAAAGTTCTATCTTGGTCTCACCAGACCAGAGAATCTTATTTCTCACCATCTTGGAGTCCTTCAGGTGTTTTTTTAGCAAACTCCATGCGGGCTTTCATGTGTCTTGCACTGAGGAGAGGCTTCTGTCGGGCCACTCTGCCATAAAGCCCCGACTGGTGGAGGGCTGCAGTGATGGTCGACTTTCTCCCATCTCCTGACTGTATCTCTGGAGCTCAGCCACAGTGATCTTGGGTTCTTCTTTACCTCTCTCACCAAGGCTCTTCTCCCCCGATAGCTCAGTTTGGCCGGACGACCAGCTCTAGGAAGGGTTCTTATTGTCCAAAATGTCTGCCATTTAAGTAAATGGAGGCCACTGTGCTCTTAGGAACCTAAGCGCAGCAGAATTTTTTTTTTTTTTTTTTGTAACCTTGGCCAGATCTGTGCCTTGCCACAATTCTGTCTTTGAGCTCTTCAGGCAGTTCCTTTTGACCTCATGATTCTCATTTGCTCTGACATGCACTGTGAGCTGTAAGGTCTTATATAAACAGGTGTGTGGCTTTCCTAATCAAGTCCCAATCAGTATAATCAAACACAGCTGGACTCAAATGAAGGCGTAGAACCATCTCAAGGATGATCAGAAGAAATGGACAGCACCTGAGTTAAATATATGAATGTCACAGCAAAGGGTCTGAATACTTAGGACCATGTGATATTTCAGTTTTTCTTTTTTAATCTGCAAAAATTTCAACAATGTGTGTGTTTTTCTGTCAATATGGGGTTCTGTGTGTACATTAATGAGGAAAAAAAATGAACTTAAATGATTTTAGCAAATGGCTGCAATATAACAGAGTGAAAAATGTAAGGGGGTCTGAATACTTTCCGTCCCCACTGTATATCAACAATTTATTGAAGAAAAACAATATCCACTCACATGGAAGACTGTAATGTAGTGTTCAAATACGTCTCTGGGCTGAAGAGAGGATGGAGGACTGCAAGTCACAGCGAGTTCATAAGATGCTGGCACCACATCAGATCCAGGCAAGGATAGGGTGGGATGGCTGAGCACAGCAAACTCTCCTTCAGATATTCAGATTACACACCGAGATTGGATGAAGTCAAAGGTGAAACAGTCAATCCAGCTGTGTGTTCCGGGAATAGAGCAGTGAGGATGCCAGAGGCAGTCATTGGCCGTGCTGCTATGTCTACAAGGCTCGTACGGCGTCCGCTGGGTGGAAGTGACACAGCCGTGTATTCGCAGCCAAAATAAGGCTTGGAGGGCAAGCACAGCGTGGCACGAGCTGTGACGTCATGACTATGCGACGCGTTTCTGAGTTTGCTAGATATTGGTGGAGAGAATAGCGGCACTCCTTTCTCAGGCATTTCTCGAAGCTGAACACCTGTGATCAGATTGTCTGTCCATCAGTTTGCATATAATCTTCCTTTACTGCAAGTAAGCTGTTCTGCAGTATCAATGGGCTACAATGGCCCTAGGACTGTAAGGGCATTCATGTGTAAGACATATATATACTCAGAGGCGCCCCTCCTTTGTTTTTTTTTTTTTTTTTCTCCTAGCTCGTTGGACCTTCTGGTCTTTTTGGTGGCAGCCCTGACTGACTCCTATATCTATATAAAGATAGATATAGATATAGATATAGATATAGATAGATATATATATATATATATATATATATATATATATATATATATATATATATATATATATATATATATATATATATATATATATATATATATATATATATATATATATATATATATATATATATATATACTGCGGAAATTAACGATTAATTCCTCGGTTAATCGTTTAAATTTTGATTGATCAAAATTTTTTTGATCGGTAGGCTGCCTGCCCTGGGGCCGCTTTGGGCCAAGCTGTGGCTGCAGCGCTCCTCATTCCTCCTCCCCCCGCTTCTCCCGCTGTGGGTCTCCGAGCTGAGTGTGAAAACTTTGGCCGCGCTGTGAGAAAAGCCCCACCCTCCTCCTAGATCAGCTCGTGTGATAGACGCAGTGTTCTGTCTATCGCATGAGCTGATCTAGGAGGAGGGCGGGACCTTTCTCACAGCTCGGCCAAAGTTTTCACACTCCGCTCTGAGACACACAGCGGGAGATGCCCGCAGACTGTGTAATCCAGGCACTGACTACAGTGAGGCTGAGTTTGACGTCCGGCTTCAGCCGTTGCCATAATAACGGTGCTAGATCAGATAAAAGTAGCTGGATCTGTATGTGCGTTATAATCGAAATTAGTCGATCAATCGATTTAAAAAAAAAAAGAAATCGATTAATCGAACACGAAAATCTTAATCAATAAATATATAATATATATTTTGTTTATTGAGGTATACCTGCATTGTGCCTTTTTACTTGTAAAATGCTCTGTGCCATTCCAATGACTACAGTGCCTCCAATAATTTAAAAAAGTAGCGGGACTATAAGGCTGCTCTCACTCTGGGGCGGCAGGTCCGTTAGCAGTAAAGCACCGCTAGTTTTTTTTTTTTTTTTTTTTCATTCCAATGGGTAGGAGCGGTGTATACATCGCTCCTACACCGCCTCAAAGATGCCTGCTTGCTTTTTTTTTTTTTTTTTTTTTTTTTTTTTCCCCCATCCTGTAAAGCGCACTGCCCCCAGTGTGAAAGCACTTGGCCTTTCACACTGGGGAGGCATGAGAGGCAATTTTCAGATGCTCTACAGGTGCTATTTTTAGCACTAAAAAACCTGAAAACTGCCTTGGTGTGAAAGGGGTCTAACTGAGCTAAATTCTCTAAGAACTCATGGGTGTAAGCCATCTGGGCCTGGGGATTTGTTCACATTGTTTCTCTAGTCTCTTTTCTACCTGGTGTGTAATAAAATGTGTGTGTGTGTGTGTATATGTATGTGTGTGTGTGTGTATATGTATATGTAAATATATATATATATATATATATATATATATATATATATATATATATATATATATATATATATATATATTCTTAAGACTCCTGTATGATGGTCTTAACATGAGCTTTACTTTTCTGACCTATAATTGCGCCTTGGGAGGCCGTAGTTCTATTTAAGGGAAGCAATACAAATTGAGAACTTGGTTTCCAGAGACAACAAAAGTGTTTCTGGGGCTGTGTAATTCATTGTAAAGGCTGTATTTGTTTTATGTGATGGAATTTTAGTTCCATTGTCATTCTGTTTTCAATGTTATTTGTTTGAGTAAACAGCTGACAATTGAGAATCTCACAATAATGCCTTATGGTTCAACAGCCTGTCGGACTTCCCACATCGGCGCCAAACAAAATATATTCAGAGCTTTGTCGCCTTCTAGTTTCCATGACACATCATGCTACCCAAACATTTATGTCAATTATGTTTTGTAACCTTCCTGCTACATGATCAAGATGGATCTGGAACAGCCTTTTCTTAAACTCTTTACCATAGAGCAGGGTTTCTCAACCAGGGTTCCACGGAATCCTAGGGTTCCTACAGAGATTGGTAGGGGTTCCTTTTAACAATGAGCAATTTCTTCCTCTCGGTTAAGTGCCCACTGACACCGTTGATCTTTTTAGCTTTCTATAAGGGAGTCATTCTCCCTGAGCCCAGAAAGGTATTTTAAAGGTTCCTCTGTGTTGAAGAGATTAAGTATAGGCTACCCTAGAGGAACCTTTAAAAATAATTTTCAGGTCTTGGGGAATTCTGCTAAAGCCAATTTATCCATTGATGGTGGGAAAATGCCCTTTACATTGATGGTCAGAAGAATCTTCCTTACATTGGTGGTTGGTAGGAAGAATGTTCCTTAGATTGGTGATCAGAATGCTGCTTACAAATACCATTGGTGTTATTCAGCCAACTGGCTGTGATCCCAGAATTATGCAGAAACCATCAAATGTACGTAAATCAGCCACATCTCAAGTGACCAGTGGAAGAACCCTAGGATTAAACTAAACTCTGGTTTAGAATGGCTGGTCTAGAGCAGGGGTCTCCAAACTTTCAAAACAAAGGGCCAGTTTACTTCCCTTCAAACTTTAGGGGGGGCAGACTATAGCCAGTGGGGATAGAAAATGTCCTGGCATTGGTGGGAGTAAACCATGCCATAGGTGTCCTTTTATGAAAGTGCGGTAAAATACCGCTTTTCAGTTCTCAGGCATTCTCAGAGGAGATCGCTCTCCTCTGAGTGCCTGTTATGAAGTGTGTAGATCGCTTCTCATGTTGAGTTGAGGAGCGATCTACAAACGCCGGGAACTCCTGAGAATGGCTCCTCTCACTGTAATCTCGTGTGATATAGCGGGATTACAGTATGAGGAACCATAAAATACAAAAGTTTAACACAAATCAGCACACATTATTCCCCAACATATTAATAAAATAATAAAGATAAATTCCCCCTACACAATATACATTAACCTAATTATAAAAAAAACATTGTTTTTATCAATATTTAAAGATCATACATGTTCCTATTTAAATGTGAATGGTGTATAGTAAATGAATGTAATGCACATATGTAATGCAGCTATACACCATTCATATAAATGCAAAATACATTTATAATCATTAAAAAAATAATTTTAATAAAGTATACAAGTATAAATATTTATTAATAAATTAAAATAAAATATATTTCATTATAGATAAACATAAAAATTGATAAACTGGTGCGATGCGAGAACACTGCGAATCCACTGCGGGTTCCCGCATCGCACCGACTCGCATGTCAGTTCACACTGCCATATGCGAATCGCTGGGGAGTGTCAATACATTGTTAAGGACACCCCCAGATCAGCTTGCATATCGCACTGCGAACTGACAGTTCGGACATGAATCGGATCGCATATGTGTGAACACACATGCGATCCGATTCTGGTCCGAACAGAAAAAAGGGTCCTGTGCGTGTTTGCACCGAATGCGGTGCGATATCAGCCATACTATCTGTACAGCTGATATCGCACCGCACAGACATCGCATGTAATGTGAATGGCAGTGTGCTGCAAATAACATGCGATGCCTGTGCGATGTCCGGCATCGCACAAGTGTGAACTGGGCCTAAAAGTTAACACCCCCAAATCAGTTCGCATATCGCAGTGCGATCTGCAAACTCGGACAGTAATCGAATCGCATGGGTGTGAACACCCATGCAATCCGATTCTGCTGTGGACCAAAAAAAGGGTCCTGTAAGAGTTTGGTCTGAGGGCAATGCAAATTTAGCAAAACTATCTGTATGGCTGAAATCGCATCGCACAGAGATCGGATTTGATTTTGCACTGCGGTGCGAATCACATCCGATCTCGGACACCGCAGCAGTGGGAACTGGCCCTAAATCATATTGCATTTGCACCAAAATGGTACAGGACCCTTTATTTGGTCCGCACTGGAATCGGATCGCATGGGTGTGAACACCCATGCGATCCGATTCCTGCACCATTACATAGTTCGCACTGCGATCTGTGAAATGATCTGGGGGTGTCATTAACTTTACATTGACACCCGCAGTGGTGCGCAGATGTCAATGTAGGTGCGATGTGAAAACCCGCACAGGAATCACGCTGGTTCACGCATCGCACAAGTGTGAACCCAGCCAGAGACGTGAACATCTAAAAAAAAAAATATATATATCTATATAAAGATACATATATATGTATGTATCTATATATAGCTCTATATATATATATAATATATATATATATATATATATATATATATATATATATATATATATATATATATATATATATATATATATATATATATATATATATATATACATACATACATACATACATACATACATACATACATACATACATACATACATACATTATAAATTCCTATCCTGCTGGTTTTGGGGTGTGTGCTCTGACTGTTTGGTGAAAGAAAGAAGTCAAAAGACTTCGGTGTCCGTTTATGAAGCAGTGAAATCTATTCACTGCTTCGTTCTCCGGCATTCACAGTGAAGATCTTTCTCCTCTGTGTGCCAGTTTATGAAGCTTTGTAGATCGCTTCACCTTCGGAGGAGTGAAGAGATCTACAAATGCTTCAAACAGTGGAGAACGGCCCCTGATACTGGAATCTCGTGAGACTTTACGAGATTACAGCACCAGAAATACAGAGATGTCAGTTTATTAAGCGGGTGATAAATTATCACCGCTCAATACACGGACGATTAATGTTAATAAAAATGAGTCCCCCTACATTATATACATATGTATACACACACACACATTATATATACATGTGTATATACACACACATGATATATATATACATATACACATTATATGTATATATATGTATACACATAAATATGACAGGGGGACATGCTTACAGTGTTGGGGGGGTCTGAACGAGGCATAAGGAAGTTAAAAATCTTCCTCCTTCCCTCTCAGATCCCCCCAGATTTCCTCTTCACTCCCCGATTCACCACCTCTGAGCTGGTGAACCTGGGAGTGTGAATTCTGATACAGATCGCCAGTGAAGCGGTGAGATCACCGCTTCATAAACTGGCCCTTACTGTGTCATTCATGAGAATTCTCCGTGTGTAGAGATAATCGGCGGGAGAACAAGTTCAAACATGTTCTCCCCCGATTATCACTGTTTCATAAACTGTTTATGGACTGTGATCAGCGGTGATCCTCGGGATCACCGCTGATCACTGCTTCATAAACGGACACCTTCTTTCTTTCTCCAGAATATCAGCCAGTTTCAGGCTTCTCACTCTGATTCTCCACTTCTGAAATGGTGAATCAGAAAGTGAGAATTCTGTCACAGATCGCACCTTGATAAACTGGCCGTTTCTGTGAATTCTCACTCTGCTGAGATAATCAGCGGAGAACATGTTTCTCCGCTGATTATCTCAGTTTCATAAACTGGTAATGAGCTGAGATCAGCGGTGAGACTCGGGATCGCCGCTGATCTCAGTTTCATAAAAGGACACCATAGGCTTTGTGGTCAGTGGGAGTAAAAAAAAAAAAAAAAAACGCATCATTGGTGTTAGTGGGAGTGATAGTGCCCCATAATTGGTACCAGTGGAAAGAATAGTGCTCCACCATTGGTGTCCGTGGGAGACAGAGTGCCCTAAGAGCCAGATAAAGGCAAGCAAAGGGCCACATCTGGCCTCTGGGCTGCAGTTAGGAGACCTCTGGTCTACAGAATCGGGTCCCTGACCCAGAGAGCCCAGGACAAGTGTCTGAAGTCAAGTAATTGGGATATAAACAAAACATATGACCCCCATAATTCCTCTCTCCACAGAGTCTGACCAAGAAGGAGTTCTGGCAACTGGTACAGCAAAGCTATGGCACAGAGCTGGGCCTGAATAATGAGGAGATGGACAGCCTAGCTATGCCAGCTGAGGACACCGGGGCAGCCAGGTGAGAAGGATCTAATCTCTCTAGTGACTATAATGTCGTATGTTCCCAAACCACTCCCTCTTCTCCTTAATTCATACAAAAAAAACTCAACATGCAAAGTACATAGCCTGAGACAATTTGATTTTGCCATTTTCGCACAGAACAATTAGCCTGGGTTCATACTGATGCGGTGCATTTTCAAGGGGCAGTTGTACTGCGAGGTGATGTGGTTCAGATGTGATTTTTTTTTATATATATATTTTAATTTTTTACTTTTTTGTGACTCATCCCTGCTGCTGATGGCACCCGCCAGCTTCCTAACAACCATGAGTCATACCTGCTGTCAGCTGGATTCCCCGCTGACAGCAGAATGTAAACAGAAGAGCCAGGATGAAAATAAAGTGTGGGGGTCCCCCACCGATCCATACCATGCCCTTCGGGTCTGTTATGTATACTCTACGAGCAGGGCCCTCCTGTCCTTTCTGTATTGAACAGTACTGTAAATGTGCTTTCCCCCTCTACATTGTAAAGCGCTGCGTAAACTGTTGGCGCTATATAAATCGTTAATAATATGTAATCAGGTGACCTGCCTATGATGTCATGGGGTGAGGTCTCCGAGTGATGTCTTGTCACAAGGTGACCACCCTGTCCCCAAGTTTACTCAGTGGCAGGGAGGAAGCGGCTGTCAGTCATCAAGTGTCAGCAATGGGAGCGGATGTGTTCAGCGGGGGTTTCATTTGTGTGGATCGGCTGCTGGTGTTCATGATTGATGATGGTGTTTAAATTGAGGGGACCTATTTATTTTTTGTTAATAAAGTACTTGTCAAAAACGATGTGGTGTGTTTTTTTTTTTTTTTTTTTTTTAAATTTATTTTTAAAAAAATGTGGGTGAATGAGTACGGGTACTATGTACCCTATACTTATTCACATGGGGGGGGGGGGGGGTCCAGATTCTGGTAAGCTTCCCTCCGCACCCCCCACAACCACTGGGCAAGGGTTGTGGGAGGAGGCCTTTGCCCTAATCAACATGGGATCAAGGTGCTTTGCTTGGGGGGTCCTGCTGAGGGCATGTGGCCTGGTATGGTTTAGGAGGGGGGCGTTCACCCATCCTCTACCTTTCCTGGCCTGCCGGGCTGCATGCTCACATAAGGGTCTGGTACGGATGTGTGGGGGGATCCCACACCTTATTTTATTTATTTTTTTGCTGTGGGGTTCTCCCTTTAAAAACCATACCAGACCCAAAGGGCCTGGTAAGGATTGGGGGGACCCCCATGGTGTGTGTGTGTGTGTGTGTGTGTGTGTGTGTGTGTGTGTGTGTGTGTGTGTTTTTTTTTGTGTTTTTTTTTTTTTTTTTTTTTTTTTTTTTTTTTTTTAACTGGCACTTATTCTGTTTACATTCTGCTGACAGCAGGAATGAGTCCCTGGTTGTCAGGATGCCAGCAGGTGCCAGCTGGTGCCTGTTAGTAATGTACCAGGTCAGTCTAACTGCAATGCGTTCCGGTTCCAAATCCTGTAATGGGCAACAGCAGTGCAGAACGATTCCTGGTCACACAGGACGGAGCCATCAGAATTTACTGTCCTGTCTTGACCTTATTTGAATAGTACTGTCATATATCATACAATTCTGCCGACAGTTATAATCATCCAGGTCTATAATGACAGTTATTAAATTGGGACGCAATAGGTAAATAGTTGTGTCTTGATCCCGGTCACAATATTCAGAGTCTCTTCTATCTGCAGGACTCTAGGCAAGGCAGTGAGCGAGGATGCGGGAGAGAAGGGTGAGAAGACCTCTCGGGGAGCTTCCCAGGTGAGGGATGGGATCTCCCAAACTGAGACCGACTCGCTGAACATCCTACAAATGGTGAGAATCATCCTGCCGGTGGCTGTATCTATGCTGGTGAGGAGTGTAGGATGGGGGTGGGGGTTGGCAGGTATGCTGAGAAGGAGGGAGAAGTGTTCAACAGGGGGGTGCACTGCTTTTACTGGGTATGGGGGTCATCGGTGGGGGGTGCTAGAGTGCTAGTTTTCTTATGTGTAGGGGATGAGGGGAATCTATATTTCCACTGAGAGGACAAGGGGGTGCTCTGGGGGGGGGGTCATGGTTTTTTTTCTTTGCAGGGAATAGGACATGGTGGGGGGGTCATGTGTTTTTGGTTGGAATGTGACATGGTGGGGGTCATGTGTTTGTGGGTTTTTTTTTTGGTGGGAATGGGACGTGGTGGGAGTCATTTGTGTTTTTGGTGGGAATAAGACATGGTGGGGGTCATGTGTTTGTGGGGGGGGGGGGGGGGGGGTTTGTGTTTTTTGTGAGAATGGTACGTGGGGGGGGGGGGGTCCATGGCTTTTTTTTTGTTTGTTTGTTTGTTTTTTTTTTTTTTTGTTTGTTTTTTTTTTCTTTGCTAGGAATGGGTCATGGCGGGAAACATGTTTTTTTTTTTTTGCTAGGAATCATACTGAGAGGGGCAGGGGGTGCTCCATTTCTGATTCGTGAGTGCCAAGAGAGGGCTATCGTTTATGCAATAATCAAGGTCCATCATGTATGGTTTTGGGGTGATGGCCATGTGAGATGGTGGTTTTGATGTGTTTCTTGATGGAGGCAATTATGTATGTATGTCCCTAAGTACCGTATATACTCGAGTGTAAGCCCAGTTTTTCAGCCAATTTTTTTTTTTTTTTTTGTGCTGAAAATGCCCTTCTCGGCTTATATTCGAGTCAAGCACTTTTCTGCAGCAGAGAATTACCTTTTCCAAACCGACTTTGGGGCCCTGTATCTCGGGGCCATTTGGTGCTAGGAACCCCAAATTTGGTGTCATTCTCTGCTGCAGAAAAGTGCTTGACATTTTCTGAACCGAATTTGGGGCCCCGTATCTTGGGGCCACTTAGTGCTAGGAAACCCAGCTGGATATGTTGTAGTGCTAGTTCCACTGGGTTTGCGCACCAAATTTGGGGTTCCTAGCACCAAGTGGCTCCGAGATACGGGGCCCCAAAGTCGGTCAACTGTGTTCATCTGCAGCAATGTCATTTCGGGGACCCTTTGGGTCCAGAGACCCCAAATTTTGGCTGCAGCTAGGGGGCATCTAGGAACCCTTAACTACCGAATTTGAAGTTCAGGGGACCTATGGCTGCAAATGGGCACAGTGAGGCTGCAAATGGGCATTGTTGACCCTCTTTTCCACTTACAGTAGCTGCACATTTCTCACCCTAGGCTTATATTCAAGTCAATAAGTTTTCCCAGGTTTTTTGTGGTAAATTTAGGTGCCTCGGCTTATATTCGGGTCGGCTTATACTCGAGTATATACGGTACTTATTTTGGAGTAAGGAAATGTTAAATGTCTAGACAGGACAAATATAAACCGATTTAGTCATAACATTATGACCACCGATCTAATGTTGAGTAGGTTCCCCTTTTGCCGCCAAAACAGCCCTGACCCATCAAGGCATGGACTTCATAGTAACATCCATATGAATGACGGGACCCAAGGTTCCCAAACAGATAATTGCCAAAAACGTCACACTGCCTCGCTGGTTTGCCTTCTTCCATTACTGGATCAGACTACAAGGTCCTGTCTTTGCTCCCCACGTACATCCGTGAGCCTTGCCTGTCCATGACCCTGTCGCTGGTTCACCGGTTTTCCTTCCTTGGACCACTTTTGGTTGGTCCTGACAACTGTAGACTGGGAACATCCTACAAGAGCTGCAGTTTTGGAGTTGCTCTGACCCAGTTGGCTAGACCAGCATTTCCCAACTCCAGTCCTCAAGGCGCCCAACAGGCCATGTTTTCAGGATTTCCCTCAGATGAATCGGCCGTGGTAATTACGAAGGCAGTGAAACTGATTAAATCACCTGTGCAAAAAAAATGGACAGTCTGAACACATGGCCTGCTGGTGTGCCTTGAGGACTGGGGTTGAGAAACGCTGGTCTAGACATTACAATTTGGCCTATGTCAGTCACTCAAATCTTTAGGCTTGCCCATTTTTTTTTTTTCCTTGCTTTCAACACCAACTTTAGGGACATGTTCGCTTGCTGCCTTTCTATATATCCCATCCACTTTCAGATACTATTGGAACAATTCAATCAATATTATTCATTTTACCTATCAGTGGTCAGAATGTTATGGCAGATCGGTGTATGTCTTCTAATGTCCACCTCTCCTTCCCAGATCGCCTCACAGATCATGCCAGAGGAGGGGGCGGGAGAGAGGACAACGGGGAAGAGCCCCCTCCTGAACTCCAGCAGGCAAAGCAGCCTCCGTTCACACATTGGGACCCCCGCCCTGGCGCTGGACCTGAACGGCAATGAGAACCAGCATGCTGACAGGAGCAGCTACTCCGACTCCGCTGAGGATTGTAAGCAGGACATAGCTGGAAAATTATATAATATACACTGTTTTAGCTGTGAAGATTTGTCCTTCTGTTCAGCTGGTCGTGTAATACAGACAGCCCTGCCAGGCATTATAATCAGTTCCTGGACCTCCATTGCACCTAAACCTACAGTTTGCTTTGTTTTTCTTTTTTTTTTTTTTTTTTTTTTTTTTTTTTATATTTTGATGCATACTTTCTTGACTCCCATCCCAGTCTGAAGGTCCGCTCCAGGTACTCTCTGCTCACCAGGCGGACTGGCTGGACAGCGCCTGTTGCACCGACTCTGGGTTCCCAAACTGGTCAGCAGGGGGAGCCGTGGTGGCTCAGGCAGAGCCGGCCAGGACAGTAGAGCCTTCGGTGGGGCACAGAGCTGGCCTCTGCTTTGACACAACATACACCATCCATGTGGGGGAGGGGGAGGCGCCTGCATTCTATCCACGTCCCGCACTTGGTTGGAAGCCTGCGGGGACTTTTTACTCCTCTTCATCAGGACACCTTTGGGCGAGTCTGCGGAGAAAGCAGTGCAGCCTTTTTTACGTGGTATCAGAGCGCCCTGGGGGGGGGGGGGGGGGGGGCAGTTGTCCCCCTGCCCCACCAGCCCAGTCCACCCCTGTCCCACAACCAGGAAATGAGGGGGACTCTATCTGACTTGCTGAAGCTTCTCATGCCCCTTGTGAGACTCTCAGTGTGCACTGAGATCAGATGAAGCAATTCCAGTCTAGGAAAGGAGTCTGTACTAGACGTGTACAATTCATTTTGTTCCGAATTAGTTTAACTAATTTTGACAAATTGGGAAATATCCTAATTAACGTAACCCCAAATTTTGAAAACCAGAAAATCTGAAATAACGTAACTATTAAATTATAATTCCCTTTCAAATTTTGTCTGTTAGTGAACGTAACAAATATGAATTTATCCGAAGTTACGAATTATCCAAAATAACTAATGTCATATCTAAACGAATTGGACGTAACAAATTTATTAATAATAAAAAAAGTTATTAATAATTAACTGCCTGGCCCATAGCAAAATGACGTCCCGGGCGGTGGTTCAGTTATCCTGACTGGGCATCGTATGACGTCCAGCAGGATAAGCCGTGGGGGCATGCAGAGTGGTGATCGGTGGTGTGTCAGTCTGACGCACCGCAACATCGATCTCGCTAAAGAGCCTTTGACGTAGGCTCTTTACCACGTGATCAGCTGTGTCCAATCGCAGCTGATCACAGTGCAAACAGGAAGAGCCGTGTGTCGCCTTTTCCTCACTCACGTCTGACAGACGGCGGCTCTCCTGACTGGGGAGGTCTGTGCTGATTTTTTTTTACCAGCGCAGCCCCCCCCCCTGCGGATGCCTGCCCAGGACCACCGGGGATGCCCCCAGGACCACCAGGGATGGCCTCAAAGGATGCCCACCAGGTATGCCACCCTGGGCCACCAGGGATATGCCAATCAGTGCCCAGGCAGATGCCAATCGGTGCCCATTGGCAATGCGTGCCGCCCATCAGTACCACCTCATTGGTGCCACGTTGTCAGTGCAGCCTCCTCCGTGCCCATCAGTGAAGGAGAAAACTTGCTTATTTACAAAATTTTATAACAAAAACTTTTTATTTTTGCAAAACTTTCTGTCTTTATGGTTTATTTAGCAACAAATAAAAACCCCAGAGGTGATCAAATACCACCAAAAGAAAGCTCTATTTGTGGGAACAAAATTGACTCAGTTAAATTGATGATAGGCAACTCCTATCCTCATATTGATTAGTGGTTCCAAATTAATAATAACTACTGCAGTAGGGAACAGACACAAAAGATACGCTCAGCATCTTTCCAAATAACTGTTCTGCTTTATTATGACGCAATTGAAGGT
The DNA here is from genome assembly GCF_042186555.1 of Aquarana catesbeiana. Classification (NCBI taxonomy): domain Eukaryota; kingdom Metazoa; phylum Chordata; class Amphibia; order Anura; family Ranidae; genus Aquarana; species Aquarana catesbeiana. The sequence continues at coordinate 786,409,646 of NC_133325.1, read as the reverse complement.
TTTTATGCACATGATTACGTAGGTATCACATTAATATTACAATTGTACATTTATGGTAACAAGGGGAGTTACATAGGCAGGCTAATTCTAATCAGGACTCGAAAGAATGTAAACATTTACTGAAAACATTATTAGTGCCGTGTGCACAGTGAGGGCAGTGTGCAATACATACAAAATACAATACAATTATATACAGAACTTACAAATTTCCATTACAGTCTCCCCTCTTTTGATCAATATTTTGATCACTAACCATACCTGCTATCACCTTTAACCTGGAACCTTCACATGCTTAGGTAGAGGTAGTCCTGGCCAAAGAGGCAAAAAAACTCCATTGTGGAGAAAATAATAGCTGAGCAACTTTTTCATTACAAAATGACTTTTCATTGTGAAAAACAAATGATTGATAAGACATATTTACAGAGTACTGGCTGTACACTCCTGTGGCCAGAATGGCCTTCTAGCTGAATTGTGAGCATGCTGACTTATCGGCATATGTAAACACAGACAATTCTACATAAAATCGAAGACAAACAAAAGACAAATATGACTTCAACATGGCTAAACTATTTTTCAAATATATATATATCCCTTACAATTAAAGTAACTGAATCAAAAAGTACCCTAGACTGTGATCACAAGAGGGAAACAAATCAAACACAGAGATTTCTTTAATTAAGTCATTTTTGCAGTGTCTGGTGTGGATCCAGGTGACTTTTCCTTCAAGTTTTGCAAAAACTGTACATGAAATAGATGCTGTATTGAGTCTCCAAACATTTCCTTATATATAAATGTCTCTTAAAAATCCACAAGTCACCTGGCTTTAGTTTTAGATCCTTCCAAACTTTTAGGATCTGGAATTGGGGAGAAAACACATAAATGAGTTTGTCAAAAACCTTAAAAGATCAGCAACATTCTCTGTGAGATCCGAATGAAGGACTTCAGCTACTGAGACAAAATATACGCAAATGAGTAACACACTCCCAAACCAAATCCCATAGGGAGAGAGTCCAACATCCCCCTTAGGGGCCTGATAAAATATAAGAAAAACATTCAGGCAAAAGTTTTCTAGTTTCTTACTCTACTTTGTCCGATACATTGTAGACAGTAGGGGGTGTAAAAATAAAACCTCAAAACTTCTATTAAGGACTCTCCTATAAAAAATTATTTCCTCTGTTACTCTCTGTACTTTCTGACACTCTGTACTTACAAACTACTTCTGATAACACTTTTTACTGTGGCCTTTGCAGTAGCATTTGCCACTGGACATCCAAAAAACATGTCCATACAGACAAAATGCATACTCGTAAGATCCTAACTTGGGCATCTGGATATATCTTTTTTGTAATCTCTGGGAGGGATGTTCAGCTTTTGGTAACACCTTTGGTAACAGGTAAAATAAGAAGTGGTATGTTATAAAAACAACTGTGGTGAACCCTGGCTCTATCCCACGCTCATTTACTAAGGCAGCCATAACTGCTTGTGACCGATGACACGGTCCATGTGTCAAGCTGAAGGGAAAAGAGTGGCTGGCAGACATAAATGATCACCTTTCCCAAAGTCCTGTTTCATAAGAAGTTGCCCCCTGTGGACCACTTGTTCTTCTCGTTCTGGGGTCCTTAAAGTTGAATTATTAATCCCAGCTATACTGGGCCAGAACTAGGGTGGAATCTGTGAGTTGCACAGACCCATCAAGTGTCCGGGGCTGTAAATGCAGCATCCTTAGTCACCTGGTCTGCTTCCATGTGTGAAAGTTAATATGGCTACCTCAGTAAGAACCTGGAAGGCTGAAAACAGCCAATCAAATTAACTTGGCATGCTTGGTTGGTTTACCTGCCGAAGTAAAAACAAACTTCTGGCCCTTTAAATGGAACCAAAAGCTCTCGATATCTCGACTATCTATATAAATATACACTCTTTTTATAGCTCGCAGGCTTTGCTAAAACATGGAGCTCTGCTTCTTGAGCTGGGGAAAAAGGATCCAATGACTTTGAATACAGAGTATCCTTCTGGGTGATAAACTGCATACTCAAATCTACAAAAAATTAAATATCTGGGTCTTCAGGGAGTGTGTCCCGCACTGGGCTCACAGCAGCTGATTCCTACGTCATCAATTTAACACATGTGTCTTCCTTTCTTTTGAATAAATAAACGCATTTTTCATTGTTAGATTTGTACATAAACAAACTCATATTTTAAACCTTTCATTAGTCAAACATTTAGTTATCTGTATATTTTCTGCGCAGAATGTCGGAGCATTAAAAATTAAATGTTTGACTAAAACAATATCTAACTTTGTCTAATAGCACCTTTGCATAAAAGCTACAGCTCTGATATATCGGGATGAACCCTTCATTACTGGGTCCAGCTTGCATAAATATATTACAATGGCTTGTTTTCTATCACACTATTTGTGTAAGAACTCCAGTTTCATGTTTCAAAACACAACTTTTTCCTGGCAATATTATAATAAATGATAACAATACCCTGCGGTCATGGAGAGATGTCCATAAATCCAAAACTATTCTTCTGCTTATACCACTGTACTTACAAGAAAAAGGGGCACATCATTTCACAATCCACACATTCTGCTTTGGATTTCAAAAATAAAAATAAATAAAACAAAAGGACCAACAATCTGTATGATGGACCAGAAAGCATCAAAAACTATAAAACAACTGGCTGCAGGTGGCATCTATCCTAACAGAGTGTGTGGACTTGATGTGATAGGACTGTTATATTTAAATTTTATTTATAACAACTCTCACATCATGGACCGCACATCAAGTTATTATCAAGAACCTTGAAATTTCATTTTTGTAGAAAAACTTTTTATGTATCCCATTCATCTTGGCTTTGTTAAATATTATGGCAGCTGTATTCCAAATAACAACCTCATCTTAATCTTTTTTTCTCTCAATAAGGGCTTATTGAATAAATGTAAAATTACAAAATTGTTATCTAAACTAATCTCATTCATTACAAATTTCCCCAATAACCTGGATTTCATTTCCAACCAAAGGTTGTCTAAACCAGTTTCAATATATCTATATTATTAATAAAATTGTTAAACTCATATTAGAAATTAATACTCATTATTACTTAATTTTACTTAATTTCCCTTTTTTAAATGCACTGTTTCCACTATCAAAGGATATTCAATTTGTGTAATACACGGTTAAATGTAACCTTCATTTTACCATGTTTGGAAAACAGATTCAAAATAATTGTGATCACATTGTTTACCATTAGATTCGTTAACCCGGCACATTTTGTTATAAATGTTTTGTCTAAACTGGAATTGGCATGATGTCCTTCCAGCTTATCACTAACCTCTCATCCCAGCCACATTTCTTTCATGAGAGCACAAAGGAGGGGGTCACATCTGCATACATGACACACACAAGCAATAGAACTAAAGATCCCAGCCTTCGCACACAGATACACCAATATCTCTCTAAAATCGCTTACATTTTTCCCATTTGTACACAACACATGCATATCATTCTCTCAATTTCTTTTAACTCTTTAATATTTCCCTGCATAAATTCTGCATTCCTTATTTTGTTCAGATATCTTTTATATCTAGCTTCTATGATCAGACGGGCAGCCAGTGTACTTATCCCATCTTCTCTCTCTGACAACATATAAAGTATTCTGTTTTAACTCTCATTTCTCTGTTTCTGACTTTTACTAGTTGTAGTGCCTGACCCCAAATTCATCCCACAACTTAACATGAAAATGTCCCTTTCTGTCTAGTGTTAATGTCACCCTTGATCCATCCTGCTCACATTGATAGCTGTTTCTCTAGCTGTTTACTCTGCATGATTCTTAGTCCCTGTGGACTTTGGTAACCCAGTTACCCATTGTGGATCCCTGTCCACTTTAACCATTAATCTAGGGGCTCAGTATAGGCGGAACCGCACCTTTGGTTCATATATAGCGCTCCTCTTGCGCTGGGCATTTTTGAGGGTCTCTTACCCTTCATTCCCTTACTTAATTCAATGCCCATAATGACTGGCCAGTCTTCTCTCTTATCTATGTGTGCCTATACCCTCTTGCCTCTAAACTACTTTATCTAGCAGATTTACTACATATACCTGTGAACAGCACTATTCTTCCCTTTCTTATCTATAACACTCCGATGGACAATAGACAGGGACAACATAACATATAACCACCAATCAATACAGTTCGATTAAGGGGCGTAAAATAGGTACCCTTTGTCCCGAAAATGCCTTACCGATCAAGGAAGTCTGATAACTCAAATGTAAGCAAAAGTCTTACCTCAGCCGGCTGATTATCAGAAATCCCTGGATCGTCTCAAGCTCCTCGTTTCGGATACTCAGGGTCACCTGGAATCCCCTCCTAAGGCAAAGCTCGCCATGCTGACTCAGTTAAATTGATGATAGGCAACTCCTATCCTCATATTGATTAGTGGTTCCAAATTAATAATAACTACTGCAATAGGGAACAGACATCAAAAGATACACTCAGCATCTTTCCAAATAACTGTTCTGCTTTATTATGACGCAATTGAAGGTTTTTATGCACATGATTACGTAGGTATCACATTAATATTACAATTGTATGTTTATGGTAACAAGGGGCGTTACATAGGCAGGCTAATTCTAATCAGGACTCGAAAGAATGTAAACATTTACTGAAAACATTATTAGTGCCGTGTGCACAGTGAGGGCAGTGTGGAATACATACAAATTACAATACAATTATATACAGAACTTACAAATTTCCATTACAAAAATGATAAAAAATTTTGTTTGGTTACTGTGTTGCATGACCGCGCAATTTTCATTTAAAAAGTGACAGCGCTAAAAGCTGAAAATTAGCTTGGACAGGAAGGGGGGAAAGAGCCGGTATTGAAGTGGTTAATTGGTTCTGTTCCATTCTTTTAGATGCGACATTCGTCATTTCGAATAATTCGTAACTTCGGATAAATTCGTATTCATTACATTTACTAACAGCCAAATTTGAAAGGAAATTCCAATACCTATAATTTAATGGTTCGATTTTAAACACGCTTATGCCGCGTACAGATGATCGGAATTTGCGACAACAAATGTTCGATGGAAGCTTGTTGTCGGAAATTCCGACCGTGTGTAGGCTCCATCGAACATTTGTTGTCGGAATTTCCGACAACAAAAATTTGAGAGCTGGTTCTCTAATTTTCCAACAACAAAATCCAGAAATTCCGATCGTGTGTACACCATTCCGACGCACAAAATTACACGCTTGTTCGGAATCAAGCAGGCGAGCCGCACTGGCTATTGAACTTCATTTTTCTCGTCGTACGTGTTGTACGTCACCACGGTCTTGACGTTCGGAATTTCCGACAACATTTGTGTGACCGCGTGTAAGCAAGACAAGTTTCAGCCAACATCTGTCGGAAATAAATCCACGGTTTTGTTGTCGGAAAATCCGATCGTGTGTACATAGCATTAGGAGTGTAACCCTGTAGCAGGTATTGGTGAGAAGCCAAAATGAACTCTAGTCTATGCTATCCACTGAGACATGTCTAACTGCAGTCCATGATTTATCCGTGTTCCTGTTTCCCTCCAGGTGACAGAGTTCATGATGAACAGGTGGAAGGAAAATTATACATTAACCGGGTGTTCAACATTCGAGCCGACAGGATGTTTGAGCTGCTCTTCACCCCCTCTCGTTTCATGCAGAAGTTTTATGCCTCCAGGAAAGTCTTTGGTAAGTCCTACTTAGACATGTGCAAAACGAAAAGATTTGTTTTTATTTTTGGATCGATTTGTTAAGTTACTAATATAGTTTCATTGCATTCATAACAAAACGGGGCTCAAATTTTTCCAATGGATTTAAAGCATTCGAATCAAATTTCAAAAGACAGCTATATTCTTTCTATTTGATTTTATTCTATTCCTTTATTTTATATTTTTGTATTTCCTTTTTTTTTTTTTTTTATGTCATCCTATTCTGTTTTATTCCTTTATTTTTCTGTTCGTTATTCTATTGTGTTTTTTTTTTTTTTTATTCTATTCTATAAAGCATCCTAAGTAAGAATTAACATATTTTTTTTCACTTCAATACCCAACTGTACTCATTGCAATATGTTTCCGTTTTCAAATATATATAAATATATATATATATATATATATATATATATATATATATATATATATATATATATATATATAATATATATATATATAATAATTTTTTTATGTGTGTGTGTGTGTATATATATGTATGTATATATATGTATATATATATTATATCATTTACTTTTCCTTGATGCATAAAAATTGTTACACCCAAGCACATAAAATCCCCCCCCCCCCCCCAAAAAAAACCCCTTCAGAAAAAAATGAAAGTTCACAGCTACAAATAGCTGCTTACTTTTTTCATATAAGGACACTTACCTGTCCAGGGGTCCCGCAATGTCCTCATACAAGCCGATTCTTCAATTGACTTTTTCCCAGTTCTGGTCAGTGAGGGTGTGTCCCAATTCTCTCTCCCAGCCTCGTGTGTAAAAGGGGCATTTTGGGAAAGTGTGGAGCTAGTGTAAGCAAAATGTTGTACAACCTAGACACTACGGGTGGGCAATCCGCATAACGGGTTCAAAAGGCTTTAAGTCCCTATGGGGTGTTCCAATGGATTTCTATCAGTGCTGTTACCGTTCTTTGTGTCTTTCAAAACTCCTAACGTCCCAAAGACCTTCTCATTGCACCCACTTTTCCCACTCTTCCTCAATGAAGATTGGAAACACCCCAACAAGATGTTTGCTTCCCCATGTGCTTTTTCGCCTTGTAACCCTGTGAGGAGGATTTATGGAATAAAGATTTATTCCTGTAGATGCGGCCCTGTCCCACTTTAATAAGATGACTACCAAATGGTTGGAGGCCCTTTTTGTAGAACTCTTTTCTCTCTGGTGGGCCCTGTCCTTCACCCCACATTCTTCCTGTGACTTTATTTGTCCAACCATGACAGCCTGGCTGAGATCCCTTAAGAGATCTTAGGACTTTTGCAGCTGATCCCTTGATTTATAGAATGCATGGAGCAACTAACTGGGGCTTTAAATTTCAGTTGTGATGGTCTCCTGCAGGCTTCCTGTCTTCTCTCTCACCTCGGTCTCCGGTTCATACACACGCATAGGGCACTTTGGTTAAAGTGCAAGACTGCAGAACCTGCGTGTAAGAAGTGTTCCATCCACCTGAACTTTCAAGGACAATGTCTCCTCAAACCTAATCTTCATACTGTTATCAAGAACGCCACTGATGGCCACAGCACACACCATCCATAGTGGAAGAAGCCAAAGGAGCAGATTGGAAAGTCTTCTCCCTCTGTAACTGATAAGAAACTTCTATTTTCATTTCTCCACTCCTGTGCCCTCCATACTAAAATCCCCCCCAAGCTAAGATCTGGTATTCAGTCTACCAAATCATCAAGCAAGCCTTATTTAGCAGCTAGATACACCCTCTTCCATACCTCTGCTGTATGGACAGACTCCAGTAACTGCAACATGTTCTGTATTATATGCACTCCATCGTCGTCTCTGGATCGGAACCCTGGCCCCTTTTTTTTTTTTTTTTTTTTAAATTTCATAAAGCGCAGAATCAGTGGATCAGACCCAGGAACGCCTGCCAAGAAAGACCCGGAAAGCATACCAACACTCACCCTCCTAGCATTAAGCTCAACCTGCTTACATGAATCTCCAGGCTTCCACCCTAGGCGTTTTATTTTTAGTTTTCAAGACCGCTGGTCTAACCACTCCCTAATGAAGACCTTTTGTATGAGGATTCTCCCATGTAGCTCACCTCTGTTCATTACTGTGTGACTCTATGGGCTGTAAATTTTCTAAATTCACCATTTGAACTCATTGCCGACATTCCTCTCTCTATTCTCACTCACATTTACTTGACAGAACTGTGGAATGTGAAGGGGCCTGATAGTTTATAACCCTGCTGTGTAAAACTTAGCCCCAGGCCCACATACACGCCCGCCAATCAGGTTTGCCAACCTCCTGTGACCTTCTTTTTCTTTTTCTCTTTCTTTTTCTCTTTCTTTTTCTCTTTCTTTTTCTCTTTTTTTTCTTTTTTCTTTTTTCTTTTTCTCTTTCTCTTTCTTTTTCTCTTTCTCTTTCTTTTTCTTTTTCTTTTTCTCTTTCTCTTTCTTTTTCTTTGTTTTTTTTTTTTTTTTTTTTTTTTTTTTTGTTTTTTTGTTTTTTCTCTGAACACATGAAAAATGTACTGACTGAGCACATTTTTCTTTTACTGACATCCTAAAATATGACAAACTCGGGGCATGGCCTGGAGAGCAATGGAGTAGGATGCATGCAGTGAGAGTTTCACTTACCAATACTCCTGCATAAGATATCCTGCCTCAATCCTGATCGATACTTTCCGATTTATACACCCTGGGAATCTCCCGACCACTTCAGGACTATGTCCCCACCGAAAAAAAGCCTCCGAGGCCGCCGACAAACTCGACAAATACCGCCGGCTTGAAAAAGAACAGGCCGAAGATGGAGCCGGTGCCTCCTCGGACACTAAGCAAGCCACGGCGGCCACTAACAAGGTACTAGACGCCATTGCACTGTGCCAAAGCACACTCACCACCAAAATTGATGAGGTCAAAATAGATGTATCCCTCATCAGACAAGACCTGTCTACCTTGCAAGACCGCGTGGCAGATAAGGAGATCCGCATCAGCAGAGCGGAGGACATCTTGCACCCCCTGCAGCACACTATCAACGAGGTACGACGCCAGCTGCAACAGATCAGTGCAAAGCAGGGCGACATGGAGAATCGCCTCCGAAGGTGCAATCTCCATTTCATCGGTCTCCCAGAGTCTGCAGAGGGCACCGATCCCTCGAGCTTCCTCAAAAACCCTACTGACATCCACCTTTGGCCGGGACGCATTTTCGGTGATTGCGGTGGAGAGCCCATCGCATCCCTACACGTCCCCCCTCCACAAGGAGCCCCACCTCACACCCTGATCGCGAAATTCCTAAACTTCAGGGACCGAGACAAGATCCTCCGCCTGACTAGATAAAAGGGTAATATTCCCCACACCAACACACATGTGGCCGCCTTTCCGGATTTCTCCAACGAGGTATGACAGCGACCCAGATTCCATGATGTCAAACGGCGCCTCCGCATTCTGCACCTCACATATGCAATGCTGTACCCCGCAAGGCTAAGCGTGGAGTGCGATGGCCAAGTTCAATTTTTTGAGGACCCAGACCCATCCACTTGGATTGATCAGAGGGATCACTGGGACTGATCATGCCAACCCATCTACAAGCTGTGAGTACTATCTTTTATTTACTATCCCCAATCCTTCCTACACCAATATTACTACCCATTTTAACCCTGTTGACTTGACTTGACTAGACTAGACCTCCCGTGGGTCCTGTACCTATGCCTGTCGGAGCAGGGGGAAATAACTGGGGATCCTTCTTTATACTCACCCAGAACTCGCAACATGCCTTATGTTTCACGGGGACACCAAAGACTCATGATCCTGAGACCCCTGTTGTCTTTACACATAAGTGATGTATACCGAAGATATTGAACTGAACGCTACCGAGATCTATGCCTCACTTTGCCCACTACCCTGTCGGCAGGTGGGCCCCCCCCCCCCCCCCCCAGCGCGCACAGCCGTAATGGTGGTACACTTTTGTGGCTCCTACACCCCATGCACTTAGAGAAAAAGTTGCCCCCCTAGGGTTTCTGTGATAATTTTTTTTTTTTTTTTTTTTCTTTTTCCTTTTTCTTTTGTTACGGGTATCCTCTTCCTTCTTAGCTTAAAAAAAAAAAAAAAAAAAAAAAAAGCTTCTCTCCTCCATTGGGATCTCAACATTGGATGTCTCCTGTTGATACCTGGTTAAGGGGCGATATGTCCATGCCGAGTTGGGGTGGCAGTGGACTGGGAGGGATGGGTAATGTTTTTTTACCAACATGTTTGCAATGACTTTTATATGCAAAAGGTATCATGTTATTGCCATACACATACTATAGATATTGTTTGCCATTGTTCATTATGCTGCCTGACATGCCTAAATCTGCTCTGCTGGTCCACGTCCAATTAAAATATGACAAACTCCTAATATGCACTAAGACCATCAATATTGAAGCAATATAAAGGATATGTAAACATTAACAATACAGGGGGTCCCCGGGTTACAAACAAGATAGGGACTTTAGGTTTGTTCTTAAGTTGAATCTGTTTGTAAGTCGAAACAGGTACATTTTTTAAGTGTAGCTCCAGCCAAAAAATAAATGTTTAAGTTTTGTAGATAGCATAGGGAAGGGTTATCACCCCTGTAACATTTGTTTTGCTGTCTGTGCCCCTGTTCAGAAGATTTCACCTCACTTTCTGTCCCAATGACAATTGGATTTTGAAAATTTGGTGTTATTGGGGAAATAAGGATAGGTGATAAAGCATCAGTGGAGACACCTTTTTCCCATATTAACTCTTACAGGAGTGAATTTCCCTTCCCAGGGGTAGATTTCATCTCGCTCCCTGTTGTCTCCCTCCGTTTGTAAGTAGGAGTCGTTTGTAAGTCGGATGTTTGTAAGTAGGGGACCCCCTGTACTCAGAACAAGTAATCTGCTGGCTTTGCAATGAAAAATCCTAAAAAGGGTGACCAAATGTGAGCATGAATAGGATGATGCAAGACCTGGGGTGCCCTGGGATAAAACTGAAAAAATACGTTATGCAGTGTGTGTAGCACAGTGATCAGTATGCATGGCCAGATTTGGGGGGGGGGGGGCTTTAAGTGGAATCCCCAAAGCAAAATCTGTGCTTATCCACTATATACACTGCACACATACACCAGTCTTTGTACCCACAAAATATTCCTAATTACTGTAACTGACTGCCTCCCAGACACACATAAACCTCAGGACAGAGGATCGTTCTTTTAAAAATGAAACGTTTCCATTGCATATGCTGTTCTCCACACAAAAAAGGACTGACGGAGCCAACCTTAAAGAGGAACATTAAAGCCAGCAACTGTTGGAACAATGAACAATGAACAACTTGGTCAGGACCAATGGTGGCTGGTGCTAAAAAAAAAATTTTGGGGAGGCGCAAACAAACCCCTTAAGGTCCGCCCACACCAGAACTGTCACGGCTCCCCTGATACCCAACGGCTTCCATGCTCATCTTCTTTCTGGGTTCCTTCAGCCTCCTGATATGCCGGAATGAGAAACCAGAAGTGAAGCGAATATTGATTTGCTAAAATCAAAAGTGGTTCCGGGCGCAGTGCTCTGTGCACTGAAGACAAGCCAATTAGAGTCTCGGGCTCAAATAGCATGCTTGTCAAAAATTGACAGGCCTAATAGACACCCATTAGTCCGAGGCCTTGTGCAGTGCACATACATACATACATACATACATACATACATACATACATACATACATACATACAGAACAATTTTTTTTATTTTTAAATAAATGATTAACATTTTTTGAATGTGAAGATGTTCAATGTTAGTCAGAACGATTTATTTTTAAATAAATGATATATGACTGGCTTTCTTATTAGGCAAACTAACTTTGGGGGGGGGGGCTGCACCCCTGCGTCCCTGCGTCCCTATGGACTGGCCGCCGCTGGTCCACTACTACCAAATGTATAACATAATGTATAGAGTGCAGGGGTCAGGAGTTGGTAACCTACAAAATGTAGAGTGCAGCAGTCAGAATGAACACTCTGTTTACCTTGGAGTACCCTATTATATCAAAGTCCCCAGCATCTTCCTATACATCAGGGTTCCAAGAGTCCCTCTATACTTCAGAGTCCCCCCCCCCCTTACATCAGAGTCCGCACAGATCTCACTTACATCAGTTCCTCCTGATGCAAGAGGGGGGATGCTGTGGACTCTGATGTAAAGAGATCCCAGGGTTCTCCCTTACATCAGAGCTCTCCTTTACGTCCGACTCCAGTGTTCCCTTTTACATTCGAGTCCACAGAGTTCTCCCTGTCTCTCATCAGAGTCTGCAGGGTTCTCCTTACAGTGCAAGGGAGAATGCTGCTGGCCATATGTAAAGGGGGACTCTGATGTAAGGGGATTTATGGTCGCCACAGCCCCCCCCTTACACAAGAGTCCAGAGTTCCCCCTTTACATCAGAGTCTGCGGTATTCCCCCTGTACAAGGGGGAACTCTGCTGTAAAGGGGAACGCTGCAGACTGTGGTGTAAGGGGGAATGCTGTGGACTCTGGTGTAAAGGGGAACTCTGATGTAAGGTGGTCTCTGGTGACCAGAGCCACCCTTTCATCAGAGTGCACAGAGTTCCCCCTTGCACTGTAAGGGGGGGAATTCTGCAGACTCTGATGCAAAGGGGAACTCTGAGGACATGGATTTAAGGGGGAAATCCTGAAATCTGATGTGGGGGGGGGGGGGGGATTCTGGTGACCGCAGAGTGAATACACTAAGGTAAGGGGGAACCTTTTAGATCAGTGTCCCCCTTACCTTGGAGTATTCACCCCCCCTTTACATCAGTTACCAGACCCCCCCCCCCCCTCCCCCTCAGGCTGTGTGGCCTCTTGGCTGGAGCTGTCATTCACACTGACTGTCGCTCGCCGGGTGCATGCAGGGCACTAAGGGCCAGGCCTTGCCGTTTGATCCTCTTCTCCTCCCAACTTCACTCCAAGTCCTGGGCCAGCGCTCCCCCTCCTCCTCCCCTCGTTGCATTTAGAGCCAAACTTGCATTTTGGAAAAGGCGCCATGACGTCACCGCGCCCGCCGAGTACAACTGTTCTTTGTATAGTAACTGAAAGCTCTGCATGTTCTAATGCCTAATCTGCAGCAGGCACTGACTTGGCACACAATATAGTATGACACACCTACATTTATAATATCATTAGAACATTTTTTATATTGACAAGATTACATACAGTGACTAAGAATTGGAGTCTAATTATTTAGAGTGCTGTGATTCCAAGATGACACATTGATATGATACATTATTTTCTTCAGATCTGGAGTCTTCTCCCTGGCAGTCAGACGGTAATGGCAATCAGGCCAGGACACTGACTTATACCATTACCATCAACAACCCGCTGGTCGGGAAATTCACCACTGCTACAGACAAACAGGTACGATGAACTTTTGTACTGCGCCATGGCGTGTGATTGTGCTGTTAATATGTTGGCAACATAGTGCACTGCCTGAGCTGAGATAAAGTGGTTGAAAACCTCAGGCATAAAATACGAACAAAGCATATCCTTCTATATAGTGTGTACCTGTGTCAATTAGGAGCACTAAGGGGGAGAGGATTTGCTAAAACTGATGCACACAAAATCTGGTGCACCTGTGGATGGTAACCAATCAGCTTCTAACTTCAGCTTGATTAATTAAGCTTTGACACTAAGGCCGGGTTCACACTGGTACGACGCGACATTCGTACCACTTTGGATCCGACTTTACCCTGCGACTTGAAGTCCGACTTCAATGAACAGGAATCCGACTTTGATGCCCGACAAAACCAGGCACTGTCTGGTATGAATCTTTAGGGGGAACTCCACGCAAAATTGAAAAAACAAAAAACAAAAAAAAAACAGCATGGGTTCCCCCTCCAAGAGCATACCAGGCCCTTCGGTCTGGTATGGATTTTAAGGGTAACCCCCGACGCTGTTTGTGTTTTTTTTTTTTTTTTTTCCAAAATCTATACCAGACCCTTAATCGAACACACAGCCCGGCAGATCAGGAAAGGGGGTGGGGACCAGCGAGCGCCGCCCCCCCTCCTCAACCATACCAGGCCACATGCCCTCAACATGGGGGGGGGGGGGGGGTGCTTTGGGGCAGGGGGGCCCTGCGCCCCCTCAACCCAAAGCACCTTGTCCCCATGTTGATGAGGGCAAGGGCCTCTTCCCGACAACCCTGGCCGTTGGTTGTCAGGGTCTGCGGGCGGAGGGCTTATCGGAATCTGGGAGCCCCCTTTAACAAGAGCACCGTAGCGTTGCGTCCTGCTGTCGGGGCACTGTAGCATTGCGTCCTGCTGTCGGGGCACAAAAGAGATTCCCTCTTCAACATTAACTGATGGGGGAATCCAGCAATTTTCTTTCATTCAACCTGAGGTTAAGGAAGGCCATAGATCAGTGGTAGGTAACTTTTTAAAGAGGTGGAGATCTACCTGAACAACGTGGGGCAAGTCAAAGATCACCAGGCACAGTCTCGTCCAGTGTCACCTCCTCACACCGGATTTAAACCTACTAAGTGCCGTACCACTGTGTCACAGTCACAAGCATTGCACGGCAATCATGGGTTTAAATCCAGTGGTGAGGAGGTAACATCGCCTCCTCACCACCCTGTCAAATACACTCGGACCACTTTTCAGATAAGCAGCGGTGCCTGCTGCACTTGTGATTGAGCCCTTAGTTGCATTCGGCAGCAGCACCCTTAGGCCTTGTTCACATGTAAAGTTGGGGGGGGGGGGGGGGGTAAAACCTGGCGGTTGAGTTGCGGTTTTACTGCCCCCAATCTCTAACCCTGAAGCAGCAGCCAAAGGAGTACACATACTGCAGCAATTAAGCCCCCTGTTGCTTTTAGTGTGTGCTACAGCCTGCAAATTATGACCCATTCAAGTAAATGGGGCCAGTCTGCAAGCGCCCCGCAACTGCATGCTTCGGCAGAGGGGGTTAAAGCAGGTGGTGAGAGAGCAACAAACCGCTGCTATTATGCCCAGTGTATTGCTTCACACTGACCTGAAGATCTCTTCTTTCCTGCTGCTGGCACCACTCTGGAGACCGCTAGTCGTGATAAGAGGTGGAGTGCAGTTGGTATCACTCCGCATGGGACAGGAGCCGGCACTACAGAGGAGACATCGGATTATGCGGCTCTTGTTCCCTTCTACAGCTCCATCTTTACAAGTAGTTCCTCTGCACTGCAGTCTGTTTGATGCTCCGGGATGACGGGTCAGCAAGCCAAGACCGTGATCTACCAGTTGCCTGTCTGGGATCTACTGGTAGATTGCGATCTACAGGTTGGTGACCCCCGTCATAGATGATGCTATTTCCTGTTGTAGGATAGAAAATCGTGTTGTTCACCCAGCAACACAGTCAGTGTTGAAGGGGGAATCTCTCCCACAGCGCTATTGTGTTCTGCTGGCGGGGAGCCTTCCCTGCCGGCAGAACACACTGCTGATGGCTGACAGTGATTGCATGTAAAAAAAAAAAAATTGACAGGCTGGTTGAACTGAAATTGATTGAATCGACTTCAGTACAACCAGCCTGCCGATAGCAGAGGCTGAGCCGGTGCCAACCCAGGCAACTGGGCGGATCCCAACTCCATTGTCGCGATCTTGCCAGAGTCTGGGCCGGCTCTGATGTCAGCCCGCTGTCTGCTGAAAACTGGTCACAGGAGAGTAGAACTGCACTCCTGTGATCTACAGAAGTACAGCCAAACGAGCTTTCCCCGTACTTCTCCTTTTTAATTTGCAGCAGAGAAAGATCGTGTCTCCTACCCTACCAGATAGGGCTGTGCTGTATAGCAGAGCCTTGCAAATCTCAGACATGGATGGGCAAGTAAAACGGTTCTCTTATAGAACGGCTCGCTCTTGTCCATCCCCCCAAGTATACGGGATCAAAGCCAGGAACTGGCTGGGAGATCCTGTGACGGGAGTCCCCTCAATGCATGAAAACACAGCAGGGTTTTTTTCCCTTTTATCTCACTTGAAACGCGTTGTGCCCCTTGATGCTTCCCACGCATTCCCCTCTCCCCTGTTTTTGCAGCCATGAATAACACTTGTGTTCTGTTCCTGCAGATTCTGCACAAGGCGAGTCAGGAAGGTCAGTACTACATCGTGGACACGGAGGTGGTCACACACGACGTCCCGTATCACGATTATTTCTACACTGTGAACAAATACTGTATATTCCGAACCTCCAAACACAAGTGCCGATTACGGTGAGAACTGAGCAGACTTGTATGAATGATAGGAAGCACTGGGTGGATACCTGTAGTTACAGTATATGAGTCTCTTAATGACATGTTTAAAACAGAAGCAGTTCCTGTCGCCTGGTTGGGTTAAATCAGTAGGCACTTGCTGCCAATACAGTGCCTTGACAAAGTATTCATACCCCTTGAGATTTTCCACATTTTGTCATGTTACAACCAAAAATATAAATGTGTTTTTATTGGGATTTTATGTGATAGACCAACACAATGTGGCACATAATTGTGAAGTGGAAGGAAAATGATAAATGGTTTTAAATTTTTTTTTTTTTTTTTTTTTACAAATAAATATGTGAAAAGTGTGGGGTACATTTGTATTCAGCCCCCTTTACTCTGATACCCCTAACTAAAATCTAGTGGATCCAATTGCCTAATTAGTAAATAGAGTCCACCTGTGTGTAATTTAATCTCAGTATAAATACAGCTGTTCTGTGAAGCCCTCAGAGGTTTGTTGGAGAACCTTAGTGAACAAACAACATCATGAAAACCAAGGAACACACCAGACAGGTCAGGGATAAAGTTGTGGAGAAGTTTAAAGCGGGGTTGGTTTATAAAAAAATCTCCCAAACTTTGAACATCTCACGGAGCTCTGTGAAAATGGAAAGAGTATGGCACAACTGCAAACCTACCAAGACATGGCCGTCCACCTAAACTGACCGGCCGGGCAAGGAGAACATTCATCAGAGAAGCAGACAAAGAGGTCCATGGTAACTCTGGAGGAGCTACAGAGATCCACAGCTCAGGTGGAAGAATCTGTCCATAGGACAACTATTAGTCGTGTTCTCCACAAATCTGCCCTTTATGGAAGAGTGGCAAGAAGAAAAACATTGGTGAAAGAAAACCATAAGAAGTCCCGTTTGCAGTTTGCGAGAAGCCATGTGGAGGACAAAACATACATGTGGAAGAAGGTGCTCTATTCAGATGAGACCAAAACTTTTTGGCCTAAAAGCAAAATGCTATGTGTGGCGGACAACTAACACTGCACATCACCCTGAACACACCATCCCCACCGTGAAACATGGTGGTGGCAGCATCATGTGGTGGGGATGATTTTCTTCAGCAGGGACAGGGAAGCTGGTCAGAGTTGATGGGAAGATGGATGGAGCCAAACACAGGACAATCTTAGAAGAAAACCTGTTAGAGTCTGCAAAAGGCTGGAGACTGGGGCGGAGGTTCACCTTCCAGCAGGACAACGACCCGAAACATACAGCCAGAGCTACAATGGAATGGTTTAAATCAAAGCATATCCATGTGTTAGAATGGCCCAGTCACAGTCCAGACCTAAATCCAATTGAGAATCTGTGACAAGACTTGAAAATTGCTGTTCACAGACGCTCTCCATCCAATCGGACAGAGCTTGAGATATTTTGCAAAGAAGAAGAATGGGCAAAAATGTCCCTCTCTAGATGTGCAAAGCTGATAGAGACATCCCCAAAAAGACTTGCAGCTGTAATTGCAGAGAAAGGAGGTTCTACAAAGTATTGACCATAAAAATGCCCCCCCACACTTTTCACATATTTATTTGTAAAATATTTTGAAAATCATTTATCATTTTCCTTCCACTTCACAATTATGTGCCACTTTGTGTTGGTCTATCACATAAAATCTCAATAAAATACATTTACGTTTTTGGTTGTAACATGACAAAATGTGGGAAATTTTAAAGGGGGGTATGAAATCTTCTTCAAGGCACTGTAGAGTAATGAGACGGGAAGGCCAAAGGTCAGATTTACCTTCCTAGAGGGAATGGAGGAGGACACGGCTGCTGTTTAGTAATCAAGTGGCCCCGTACAGCCTACCTGACAGGTCTAGGGGGAGCACTGCTCTTGCTGTGATTGGACACAGCGGGAGCCAATCAGCGGGTCAGGCGGCTGCAATGGACGCCGCGACTTGCCGATCATTCACAGGAGAGACAGAGCAGCGGTGTGCCGATAGAAACAAAGCACACTGCTGATCTGTCGGAGGAAAAGTGAGAGATTGTGTTTCAGCTAAGCTGAATCACAATCTCTCTTCCTCAAGTGAATTCCCCCCCCCCCCACCACAGTTAGAAAACCCTCCCAGGGAGCACATTTAACCCCTTGATCGCCCCTGTAGTTAACCCCTTCCCTGCTAGTGTCATTTATACGTTGATCAGTGCAAATTTTTTTTTTTAGATTTTTTTTTTTTTTCTTTTTTAGTACTGATCACTGTATATCTGTGTCACTGGTCCCCAAAAAGAGTCACTTGGAGTCAGATTTGTCCGCCGCAATGTCGCAGTCCCGCTAAAAATCGTAAATCTCCGCCATTACCAGTAAAAAAAGTCCCTATATCTATCCCCTTTTTTTTGTAGAAGTTATAACTTTTGTGCAAACCAATCAATATACGCTTATTGGAATTTTTTTACCAAAAATATGTAGCTGAATATGTATTGGCCTAAATTGATGAAGAAATTTATTTATTTTTTTTACTTTTTTTTTTTTTTTTTCTTGTTTTTATAACAAAGTAAACAAAATTGTCTTTTTTTTTTTTTTTTTTCCAACATTGTCAGTCTTTTTTCGTGTATAGAGCAAAACATAAAAACTGCAGAATTGATCAAATACCACCAAAAAGCTCTATTTGTGGAAAAAAAGCCATCAACTTTATTTGGGTCCAGCGTCGCACGAGCGCACAATTGTCAGTTAAAGCGACGCAGTGCCGTATCACAAAAAAATGGTCTGGTCAGGAAGTAGATAAAACCTTCCGGGGCTGAAGTGGTTAACTGGCCCCTTCCCCAGCTCTCCATCCTAAACATCCCCCACCCCTGTGTGCCCGCAGCAGCTGGCAGGAGGAGGAAAGCCGGTAGCGCTGGGATGGGGCACACAGCAGGGAGAATCAGATCGGGGTTGCAATTACAGCAACGATGATGACCTCTGTGTCGCCCCCTGCAGCAGCTAAAAGCAGGCTGGAGGGAGAGGGGGAGAAACTGGCTTTCAGCTGCTGCAGGGGGAGACGCCCGGCATCGTTCCTGTAATTGCACCCCTGCGGCACAGATCATCCTCCCTGTCCTGCCCACATCTGATTTCCCCCTGCTGCCCAGGCCCCCCTGTGTGCCCAGGCCCGTACAGGAGGGCAGGTGGTACCCCCTTATCGGTGGCCCTGGAGGAGGAGAACTTCTGCAGGAGAAAACCGACAGCCACCATGAGTTTCAATAAATGTTTCTCAATTCTTAGCCAAATTTGCATAGATCTGCACCAAGTGACCACCTTATTATGCACACCAGTCTAGAATTGGGTTGAACCAAAAGAGGGACCAAAACATCCTTCGGTTTTTGCTGCATAGACCGGTGTTCTGAGAATGTAATGTACATAATTTGCTCCATTCTGCCTCCATAGCATCATCATTACACTTACAAAAGTACTTTTACTATTGCTAGATGCTGCCATCTTGGATGCGATGTCAGCAGCCCCTGCAGACTCAATGACCCTCTATAGCAGGGGTCTCAAACTGGCGGCCCACCAGCTGTTGCGAAACTACAAGTCCCATGAGGCATTGCAAGGCTGACCGTTACAAGCATGACTCCCACAGGCAGAGGCATGATGGGACTTGTAGTTTCGTAACAGCTGGAGGGCCACCAGTTTGAGAGCCCCACCTCTATAGTATTCCTTTTTCCTCCAACCCCCTGACAACTGCATGTAGGGAGATGAGATGAGGAGAGGGGCAGAGGAGCTGGGCCGGCAGGCAGTAATTGGACACTTCTTCTAAAGGGGAGGGGGCCATGACTTGCATGAAGGTAGGGAGCTGAAGAAGGGAATTAACACTTTCTCAAGCTGTCCCATTTTCTAGCCAGTTCAGGGGCGCGTTGCAGGAGAATACAAAAATCAATGGTGGAAAGGAAAAAGTTGCAAGTGAGCATTTTATATGATTTTTCTGTACTTTTTACATGTAATTTTTGAAATTTTTTACACCTATATTCAGGGTGTAACATGTTATGAAAGGACTGGCCCCCGCTCTGACAGCTAGCGGGGATCTTTTCCCTCTACCTAGCTGTCAACATTAAAAAAAAAAAGCGGCCGTGTTGGGCTCCAGCCGCCCAGCCGTGTCGCTCATTCAGTGTTCTGTGAATGGAAAACTACAAGTCCTGACAGCCTTAGCGGCTGTTGGCATGTAGTTCTCAATGAATGACCATAGCGCTGTGATAGTTCATTGATATTTCCTGTCTGAATGTGACGCGGTACAAGCACACGGATACGCTGACAGGTCTGCAGGAGTCCTGCGTGGCATCGACAATCTGCTAATTGCTGGTACAGGGGGTCCCCTAGTTACAAACATCCGACTTACAAACGACTCCTACTTACAAACGGAGGCAGACAACAGGAAGTGAGAGGAAATCTACCCCTAGGAAGGGAAATTCTCTCCTGTAAGAGCTATTTTGGGGAAAAGGTACCTCCACTGATGCTTTATCACCAAGGCTTGTTTCCACAACAACCCAAAATTTTCAAAATCCAATTGTCATTGGGACAGAAAGTGAGGTGAAATCTTCTGAACAGGGGCACACACAGCAAAACAAATGTTACAGGGATGTTAACCCTTCCCTATGCTATCCAAAAAGCTTAAAAATATTTTTTTTGGCTGGAGCTACACTTAAAAAATGTACCTGTTCCGACTTACAAACAGATTCAACTTAAGAACAAACCTATAGTCCCTAACTTGTTTGTAACCCGGGGACCCCCTGTACAGGTAATGCTTTACAGGTTCCTATAACAAAAAATAATGCTAATTTTTTTACTTGCAAAAAAAGTGCATTTTTTATTCTTTGTAAAAAGGGTAACTTTTAAAGGTTACGTGAACGTTCAAAGTGCATTTATCCTTTCTGTTCCCTCAAACTTCCTATCAAGCCAGATATCAGAAGCTGACAACCAACGTAAGGCTCTGGAACGTTGGTGTGTACTGTAGGTATTTCCTATGTATCGGAGATCTTTTACAATGTAAACTGTTGGGATAATTCTATGGGCCTCCTTTATTAATTGCCCGGTGTCTTTCGTGTCTTCAGTGTGATCACAGATGTGAAGTACAAGAAGCAGCCGTGGGGTCTCGTTAAGACCTTCATTGAGAGAAATTCCTGGAGTGGTCTGGAGGATTACTTTAAGCAGTTGGGTAAGTCCTCTTCCTAAATGCTACACCAACCTAAACCACAAGGACTGTACCATGGCAAGTCCATCATAGCCCGATCTTCAAGCAGTTGCAACCCTTGAGGGCCTTTAGCAATGATCGAAATTTGGAATATTGCTTCATTGGTGTAGGTAGGAGAAATGAAGGTGGGTTCTGTTGGGTGTTTAATGGGCTTTACGTGGGTCCTGAGGACTAGAAGGTTCTTTCAACTAACCTGCATTTGTTATGTCACAAATGTCATCACATTAGATGGGACCATGATGTGAGGTTCTGAGGAACCGAAAAGGACCCCCAACCCAGTCCCTCATGTCCCGAACACTATTCCCACTAAACTCATAGCAGTGCCTTCTGGATAAATTTAGCTCTAGCTTCTATTTGACTCCAGTTGTTTGAGGATTGCAATGTATACGGTAGTGGTGGTTTCAAATGCAATCCTAGTTACTGTTTAGACTGAATGATATATTGGTCGGGTGAGGTAGATGAGGTTTTTTTTTTTTTTTTTTTGTCCAGCTAAATAACCAGGGCCAGAGCTAGCCTGTCTGTAGGGAATGTCATGGGGCAGAGGATGGGAGGTCAACAAGTCAGATTATAGGGTCAGCAGCTTGTTGGACAGGGGTCAGAAGGGAGGAGGACAGGGGTAAGAAGGGTAGTGTATGTGATCTGCAGGGCAGAGAACAGGGGGCTAGCAGGGCAGAAGATGGGGGTCAGAAGGACAGTGAACAGGGGTCCGCAGAGTGGAAAACAGGGTTAATAGGGCAGTGTACAGGGGTCAGCAGGGCAGTGTACAGGGGTCCCCAGATCTGAGGATGGGGGTAAGCAGGGTGGAGGATAGGGGTCAGGAGTGGCTTTTTGAGGGGTGCAACTAAAATCTGGGACCACGATAAGAAAATAAGTTTTCAACCTCAAGTCAGTAAAGGAGGAAGGCGGAAAAATAAATCAAGGTGGTTTGTAGCCATTTTAATGGTGCAATGGATTAATGGGGACAACACACACAAACACATTAAAAATCCCAGGTGCATGCAGCTCTGCCTAAACCTTCCAAAACATTTGAGTATCAAATATTTTATTCAGCTGATTACTTACTATAGAAATCCACATCCTGGTCTGTAGGGGCACTGGACATTACCAGTACCGTCCAGGGATTAGCCGAGCCCACCAGGAAGCTGTCACCTGTAATGGACCAATCCTCTGTGGTGGTGAGCGTTCCCCACCCTGCAGCCGCATGCATATAAGTGTGCAAATGCCTTTACATGTGTAAATGCCTTGGCTGCCAATTATTGACCCAATACAGAAGGACATGTTCTTGCACCGGTCCCTCAGGACAAATGCTCCAGCAGGGCAACTGTAATCAAGCAGTACATTACACGCTGGCTTCTCATGGGGCAGAGCCTAGAGCAGTGATGGCGAACCTTGGCACCCCAGATGTTTTGGAACTACATTTCCCATGATCCTCATGCACTCTGTAGTGTAGGTGAGCATCATGGGAAATGTAGTTCCAAAACATCTGGGGTGCCAAGGTTCGCCATCACTGGCCTAGAGGAAGGAAAACTCTTTGAGGTTGCCCAAAACTTATATTGCCTTCTCTCAGCAAAAGCAATCAATGTCCTGAGCTTAGGAATATCCTGCAGAGCACAGTCAACGCTTGGAGCACGGCTATCACTATACTTCCCAGTACTCTGATAAGTAAGGCACTGTCTTCTCACACATCTCTGCCCAACCCTCCCCACTGCTGTTAATTCACAAAAGCCTTTGCATGCACATAATACAAAGCTCTCTGTGATTGGGCAGGAGGAGGGGAGGGGTGAGCATAGCGGCTGCATGCAACACGGCGACTGCAGGAAATGAGAACTGAAGGTCCAGCATTGGAGTGCCAGAAGTATAGTGATCCCCATGACTAAGCTCCAGGGAGTGGAGTGAAACGCGTTGGGGGTGTGGCCTGATTGGAGTGCAGACTGAGGTTGCCACTCTACTCACCACTCCAGGACACCTAGATGTGAGACTTTTAGGGGCCACCCCATTGTTCTTTTAGCTATACTGCCGGAGCGCAGTAAAAATGTAAATTGTAAATTTAAAGAGAAATCCATGAGGTGGCATGCACCTTGTTGGACTTAACCCCTAGTAATCACAGAATTCCTAAAGTTCAGCTTTAAGGCAGAGTCAAACCTTCCACACTCCATACTAGATTTCTGCTAGAATAATCCCCTTCGAAGGTAAACTATAAAAATCATTTTACAGGATGAAATTAAGAGAAGAGCAAAACAAAGACCTAAAAAGAAGGAAATTTGTGAAAGTAACACTGGCGGTGGAGGCTTTTAATTCAAAGCACTGTCCGGCCACAAAAAGTTGGAAGCCATACTAATTCTTGGTTGAATGTTTTTCATATATTTTACTAATTCTCGTTTCTTGTCACAGAATTGGACCTGCTGGTAGAGGAGACCCCAGGAGGCCAATTGCAGGACAGCAGCAGCAAAGCCAGCAGCATCCGGCGGAGGAGACGGGCGCACAGCCGCGGTCATGCAGACCACCTAACTAAACACAGTTCACAGCATCACCCCGGGGAGGCGGGGCTCGACACCCCCCAGGAAATCACAGGTACACTATATATTGTACAGGAAGTGCCCGAGTTACGAACACGTTAAGGACTGTAGGTTTGTTCGTAAGTGAAATCTGTTCTGAAATTTGCTCCGTGTATTGCCAGCCTAGGTTGAGTCCCAGTCAGAACTATTGGCATAGTGTCTACGTGTTCTCCATGTGGTTGCATGGGTTTCCTGCCACACATTAAGGACATGCTGGTAGGTTAATTGGCTCTGGACATGTGAGGTTTTTAATTTCGTTACGAATTGAAATTCAGACAACATTTTCGTTATTTGGAGATTCAGATGTATCTGAATTTCGGAACTTAAAATAGTAATGAATTTCAAGGAATCCAAAATTAATTATAAAGCAGCCATAATTTATCTGAATTCTAAAATAAATTTTACATTCAAAAAAGAATTTGAAATGGAAAAAATATTGCAGTAAATACGATAAGGTATACAAGTGAAATAAGATGATTCTTCCTACTTGGGCTGCTTTATAGAATAGAAAAAAAAATAGAACGGTCTTCCGAAAGGCAAATCAGTTCAAAAACGACGAAATGAATGCGTATATATTAAATGGTTTCTAAAAACAAATCCTAACATAACGATATGAAACCAAATTATAAACTTAACAAATGAATCCAAAACTAAACAAACGTTTCCGTTGTGCACATCTCGAATTGGCCCCTGTCTAAAATTTGCCCCTAGTATGATATTGTATAGCGCACACCCAAGATGGCTGCTTCTCCATCTGCCCCACAAGTAGATAAAGTAGAGCTTTAGGCCCCTAGGTAAAAAATGGCGCTATAGAAAGAAATAGAAATTATAAAAGTAAAAAGCTCAAATTTCCAAACGCCATTTTTGTGTTTGCCCTTCTGAGGTTTCTTAGTTGACCCTTTAAGAAAGGCCAGTCAATCCATTGGCCCTGTAATAGCAGTCATGTCTCAAATCTTTGACTTGGGAACAGCAAGTCAGTAAGTTCTTTTGGTTGCAATGGATCTTTCGCTCTCTGAGCAATTTAGGTCCTTGACCTTTACATAGCAGTCACACGTTCCTTAGGCCCCTTTCACATGATTGGACTGATCGGATCTGCCTGTCCGTTTTTTCAGGCAGATTTAATCGGGCCACCCATTGACTTTTATGAGGACACACATCCGCTGACACCCGCCTGGCATCCAATCCGACAAGATCCGCTGAAAACAGATGTATGGCGATACGTTCGCCATTCACCCAGCAGATCCGTTTTTATCTTATCTCCCCATAGAGGAGAGCGGGGCTCTGACAGGTTCAGCTCTGCACAGTGAGCGGAGAGGGACCTGTCATCCGCCTGCTCAGCGGGGATAAATGGATCAACCCCCCCACTGAGCAAGCGGAGTCTGTCAAAACAGATCCGCCCCATGTGAAAGGGGCTTTATTTTGTTCACAATGCATCCTTGTCCAATGTCCACCAGCAGGACTTATCCATGGACATTTTTCAGTTCTGAAGATTCCT
Source organism: Aquarana catesbeiana (assembly GCF_042186555.1). Taxonomy (NCBI): domain Eukaryota; kingdom Metazoa; phylum Chordata; class Amphibia; order Anura; family Ranidae; genus Aquarana; species Aquarana catesbeiana. Next base: position 786,384,498 of record NC_133325.1, on the reverse strand, counting down.
TAAAGATTCCTTCTGAAGATTCCTGTTCTCCAGACAGACATCTGACATAGTTCCTTCTGGACTAGGGCTGCCACCTTTTTTTTTTTTTTTTTTTTTTTCCATGTATACAGTTATTTGCTTATTAGGTTTGTTTAGCATCAGGGTCCTGAAGGGTGTGTATTAATGTATTGTTTAAGTTTGTTAAACACCAGGGTCATAAAGGGTGTGGATTGAGTTTGTGTGTGTGTGTACTGCAGTCATGAAGGGTGTGGATTGAGTTTGTTAGGTACTGTGGTTGTGTGTGGTTGTGTGTGGTTGGTTGTGTGTTTTGGGTGCTGTGGTCATGAAGGGTGTGGATTGTTTGTTGGGTACTGTGGTCATGAAGGGTGTGGAATGAGTGTGTGTGTGTGTGTGTTTGTTTGTTTTTGTGTTGGGTACTGGGGGTATGAAGGGTGTGGATTGAGTTTGTGTGTGACGGGTCCTGTGGTCATGAAGGGTGTGGATTTTTTGTGTGTATGTTGGGTACTGTGGTCATGGTGTGGATTGAGAGTGTGTGTGTGTGTTTGTGTTGGGTGCTGTGGTCATGAAAGGTGTGGATTGAGTTTGTGTGTGTGTGTGTGTGTGTGTGTGTTTTGGCCATGAATTGTGTTTTGTGTGTGTGTGTACTAGGGTCATGAAGGGTGTGGATTGAGTTTATAGGGTACTGTGGTCCATGGTGTGGATTGAGTTTGTGTGCGTGTGTGTTGGGTACTGTGGGCATGAAGGGTGTGGATTGTGTGTGTGTTTGTGTTGGGTCCTGTGGTCATGAAGGGTGTGGATTGAGTTTTTATGTGTGTGTTGGGTACTGTGGTCATGGTGTGGATTGAGATTGTGTATGTGTGTGTTTGTGTTGGGTGCTGTGGCCATGAATGGTGTGGATTGAGTTTGTGTGTGTCTTGGGTACTGTGGTCATGAAGGGTGTGGATTGAGTTTGTTGGGTACTGGGGGCATAAAAGTTGTGGATTAAATTTGTGTGTTGGGTACTGGGGTCATGAAGGGTGTGGATTGATTTTGAGTTTTTTGGGCAGTTTGTGTATTGAGTTTATACAGTTTTTTTTTTTGTTTTTTTTGTTTGTGTATTTATTCATTTAATTTATTTTGTGCTTGCAGGCAAAAGAAAAGATGGTATCCGAAGAAATAACATGATCATCATTGTCATGAGTGTTTTGTGAGTATCTACTGGAGATGTCCTGGGACAAGTGGGGAGAAATCCTTTAGTTGGTTGTGGAGTCAAAGGGCCCCCTGTTGTCACATAGAAAAAGTTTGTATAATTCTATAATAAAAAATGGTCCGCCTAAAAGAGATGGCTATGAGTGAACTAACTTCCTCAGTCTAGTTCCAACAGCTGGGAGCCATGAGGTAGTTTACAGAACATCTATTTTCTCATAGCCTCAGACCATGAAATGGCTCCAAAATAGTTAGACTCCTAGCTGGGGGGACCATGAGGTAACACCAGGGTTGTTAGTCTCATCCCCTGATATAGAGGTCCAGTATTCTGTCTCGAGAAGCTTCAGGGGCAGGCAACACCATGAAGATCACAGATCCATCCCTTACAGAAAAAGTCAATCTCTTCCATGGCTTCAGACTATTTACCACCTCCCAGACCACCTTCTGGGTACACCTCCCCAGAGACTGGCCAGGGCAAATTTTAAATATTCAGGCCATAGCCAGTTGAATTTCCTCTCCTAGTCTCTGGAAGCTTATGCCAAAAAGCACTTCTGCGTGGCTTCTGTCTTTCATGCTTAAAGTGGAACTTTAAGAAAGAATGCCAAACAGGAAGTGACTTCATTGACCTAATATGGCCACATGACCATATTTGGACAATGCCATTGACCAAATATGGCCATATTTGGTCAGTGATGTCAAGGACCAAACTGAACCCAATTCGTGCTTATCCTTGGTCTTCAGCAATTCATGGAGCACACATGACCTTTTGTAGCATGCCTGTAGTCTGTTGCATATTTGCAGTCTCTGAAAATGTGTGGCCCTTTGATGATGTCAGGGGCTGCACTTGAGGCCCCCCTAAATCAAGAAAGGAGAACATGTATACCCTGCACTGATTTTTGTACACAGATTCCCGTAGTGATTGGCTGAACAGCTGCTGTGTATTAACAACAACCTTCAGAGTCCCAGTTGCCTATAGAAAGAGTCAAGGCATGACTGGACTGCAGATCACATCTGTTATCAGGAGCTAATTTTATGACCGTGGACCCGGGCTGTGTACTGATGGTGGGTGGATGGCAAGAGGCCTGCATAGAAGATTGAGCCTTTGCTTTACCCCAAAGTATTGAGGCATGCAAAACGGCACTTGAGGCATGCTAGATCGACATACAATAATACTGTTTGAGAGGCCACATCTTTACACTTTAAAAAGACCCTGTCACAACTTAAAGCCCAACTCCGGGAACATGTAATATTATCCCTTGCAGCAGGGCTGTCCTTGTCTAGGGGAGAGGAGAAACCCTTTTACCTGATGGTATTGGACTATGGCCCTCTTAGCTGTGTATACTGTGAACATAATGTAATTCTGCTGTCTCTTATCCCCCACCAGCCTGGTCTTGCTCGTCATGCTCAATATTACATTGTTCCTCAAGTTGTCAAAGATCGAACATGCCGCACAGAACTTCTACCATGTTCACATCCAGCATGAGAAATCCACCAGGTAGGACGAGTGTTATGATCACCTTGTGTGTTCCCATATACTGCGGTGTTATACAGAGAACTCTGAGCCAAACAATCTCTGATCCAGAGGAGCTTACACTGTCTAATGTCCCACCACAGTCACACACTGTTGTTGTTAATATTGTTATTATTATTAGACATTTATATAGCTTTCACATAGACCACAGCGCTGTACGGAGAATATTGAGCCAGGCACTTAAGTCTGTGCACCAGAGGAGCTTACATTTTAATGTTTCTGACCAGTGCCAGGACAAGGTCCTGTGCCATCCTTGACAAAACTGCACTTGCTAAAGGGAGCTTACACTCTAATGTACCCACCACAGTCACACTTATTATTATTATTATTATTATTATTATTGTTATTGTTATTATTATACATTCATATAGCTCTGACATATACCGCAGTGCTGTACAGAGAACAGTGAGCCAGTCACATCAGTCTCTGCACCAGAGAAGCTTACACTCTAATGCCCCACCACAGTTACCCACTATTATGGGTATTATTATTATTATTATAATACAGTCACAGCAGTCTCCCTACCCCACCACAGTATCGCACTATTATTATACATTTATGTAGCTCTGACATATACTGCAGCGCTGTACAGAGAACACTGAGTCACATCGGTCTCCTCACCAGAGGAGCTTCCCGTGTCCTATTGGGACTGTCCTCTGGGATTTCTTGGTGGGATCTGGAAGCATTTCGGCTGTACAAACAGTCAGACTAGTTACTTGTCAGGTAACTCCACAATCATCATTTGGGAGGAAAGGGGAGAAGATGCCATTTAGGTGTCTTTTTAAAGGAACTGAACCCAGGGGGGGGGGGGGTAGCAGTGCTGCAACAATACAGACCTCGGCTCCATATAGACTTGGTGTATTTTAGGATTTTAGCCCTTTAACCTGTTTTTGTATTAGAATGTTCAATGGGTCCTCTGGATATTTCCAGGTTACACTCCAGCACTGTAGGACCAGGAGATGAGTATCATAAAAACCATCTTGGACCCGGGCTGAAAGGCATCCTACAAGACTCCATTAGCACACTTGAACAGGTAATCTTGGGGGGGGGGGGGGGATTTACTGCTTTACTTCTTTACTCCAAACAGACTAGATAGAATATACCCTGAAGCTACACCATTCTGGGGGCAGTGCAAGAACATAAAGAGCAGTTCCACTAAAAGCTGAACCTAATTCAGATATTAAATACAGACAATAATGCAGCTCTGTATATATAATACAGCAATAATTGGATGTTTTCATGCAAGTGGTGTAAATACAGTAATACCTTGGATTACGAGCGTAATTTGTTCCAGAAGAATGCTTGTAATCCAAAGCAGTCGTATATCAAAGCGAGTTTCCCCCATGAGAATCAATAAAAAATCGGATAAATCTCTCCACAGCCACTGCTTGTCTACGCAGTACCGCATGTGCCCAGAGGTGGGGGGGGGGCGCCGGAGAAGCTCGGAGACCACTCGGGAACCGAGCGTCTCCTGCGCCCCCGCACCTCTGGCTAAATGCGGTACTGCACACCCCAGAGGCTTGAAATCCTGCTAGTCTTGACAGACAAAGCTCGCAAACCAATTCAGGATTAAAAAATAAAATCATGACAAGCACGTAAACAGCGTTACTCGCAATCCAAGGTTTTACTGTACCTGAATTTAACATCAGCCTCTTGCAGTCCCTCTACAGCAGAGCTTAGATTTGTGAGAGGGAGAAGCAGCAAAAGGAGGCAATCAGATGTTCTGCAGCGCTCATGGTTTTTACCAAGCAGCCTGCATATGGTAGGAGAGAGCAGAATGATTGAGAGAGGAGGATCTCAGTCTGCTAATTCTCCTTTCACTCTCCAGTCACAGACTGGGAGGGGGAGGAAACAAGACCTGTAAGTGTTGGTTAACTGCAACAGAAAAAAAAATCAGGTCTCCAGGGCTGTGTGGCAGAGATGTAATAATCTTGTGACTGAATGGACAGGAATACTAATCCTATCATCTCTCCAGTCCCTGATAATCTCTTGTACTGTCTGCAGCCTGACCATCTCCTGTATTATGTCCGCAGTCTCTGATCCTCTCCTGTATTGTGTCTGCAGTCTCTGTCCGTCCCTCGTGCCGCGTCTGCAGTCTCTGTCCGTCCCTCGTGCCGCGTCTGCAGTCTCTGTCCGTCCCTCGTGCCGCGTCTGCAGTCTCTGTCCGTCCCTCGTGCCGCGTCTGCAGTCTCTGTCCGTCCCTCGTGCCGCGTCTGCAGTCTCTGTCCGTCCCTCGTGCCGCGTCTGCAGTCTCTGTCCGTCCCTCGTGCCGCGTCTGCAGTCTCTGTCCGTCCCTCGTGCCGCGTCTGCAGTCTCTGTCCGTCCCTCGTGCCGCGTCTGCAGTCTCTGTCCGTCCCTCGTGCCGCGTCTGCAGTCTCTGTCCGTCCCTCGTGCCGCGTCTGCAGTCTCTGTCCGTCCCTCGTGCCGCGTCTGCAGTCTCTGTCCGTCCCTCGTGCCGCGTCTGCAGTCTCTGTCCGTCCCTCGTGCCGCGTCTGCAGTCTCTGTCCGTCCCTCGTGCCGAGTCTGCAGTCTCTGTCCGTCCCTCGTGCCGCGTCTGCAGTCTCTGTCCGTCCCTCCTACCGCGTCTGCAGTCTCTGTCCGTCCCTCGTGCCGCGTCTGCAGTCTCTGACCATCAATATTCACTGAATTTTATGTGTGGCCCTTTGCTAATGTCGGGGGCCACGCTTGAGGCCCCACATTACCAAAAGTTGACCACCATTGGTCTGGACGTCCTCCAGCCAAGAAATTAGAACTTTAGAACAGTTGCAGTTTCTGGTAAATTCATCAACTTCTCTGTTTTCTCTTCCAGCTAAAGAATTCCCTCCTGCTTCTCCAGAAGACCTTTGACCTCATGAACACAACGAAGGGTGAAGGGAATTCTGGGAGTTAGCCCGGACCGCCATCGCCTTCTCCATAAGACAAGCCGGCCTTTTTTCAGGAGTGACTGCGGCCGCCTGACACCCTCCTCCTCCTCCTGACAGCGGCGGATGGCGGAATACATCCAGGAACATTTCTAACCCCCTCCAGCAGAGGGCAGTGTCCTGCGTTTACAGTGAGGTCGTCTGGTTTTCTATGAAGCTGCTAGAAGAGTGTGTGTGCCGGTGTGTGTCTATGTGGACTTCCAGCCTTCCGTTTTTTTGTTTTTTTTTATTAACTTTTTGTAGGAAGTTTTCATTGTGTCCGATGTCTGAAGACCAACCCGGAAAACAAAGTCACAAATTTCCGTTCTCACCTTCCCGAAACCTAAAAATGTCCTGGCTTGGCGGCATACTTGCACCAGGTTTTGGCAGGGGCAGGATCTTTCTGAAGCCAGAGCCCCTGATTGGCTGCCTTTGCATGAGCAACAAATGGGCATTATAGCGGTTGGGTATGGCCAATTAAGACTATTACATTACATGCGTTGTGGTGCCATTCATTCTCAATGGCACCCAGTGCACTAAGGCAGCACACATTTAGGTTACGTTCAATTTTTGGGATGCTCTAGCGTTCTGGCAGCCCATTCATTTCATGAAGACCTAATGTTTAGGTTGTCGGAATGTGTGGGGGGAGGGGCAGCGGGGGGGGGGGGGGGGGGTAATAGATGATGATTGGATCTGGCGTACGCATTCTCTTCCATCCTCTGACTTTGCGGATGTTCAGAGATTTATTCCAACTGTACTTGGCCCAATCTTCTGATCCTTTCAGCCAGATATTGATCATTAATACAATCGTGGATCAATAAAAAAAGTTAGACTGAAATCGACCATTAACACCTTCCTGCCCTTTAATAGGGTCTGTATGCAGGAGGGCGGGAAGGATCAGCGGTCATGTGACTGCTGTGATTGGCTGTCCAGTGGTCACATGATCATAAGCTGGTCCTGCCGGCTACTGATTGTTGATGGGAAGCGCTGTCTTTGTGTCCTCTCGGCACAGAAACATCGGCCGCCTAGTAACGCATTTGTGCAGTGCGTGCACGTTTTTAAAAGCCCACCCTTTTGCTGCCACACTTATAAAACTCCAGCTTTGCTATCACTTATAATAGTTTGTTTGGGCCAGCTTTGCTATCACCTTAAGTCGGGCCAAGCTGGCCGAAACGAATGATTTTCTTTACTGCTGTCAGCGCTCTATGAACTGTATGTTGCATCAGCTACGGCATATAGCGCTGTGATCTGGCAAAGGTACGGGGACTTCCCATCTTCTGCCGGGAAACAAATTCATGTAGGGCTGAGTGCTGCAAGTTTTGCAGTTTTATGCATAAATACGAGGATTCCTCTGATTGGCTGCGGTGGAGCGGCGGGTGGATGACCTCACATTCTCCACTTCAGCCAACAGTGCTGGACAAGATCATCCGGTGCCCAGGACAAAGATGCCAAATCGTGCCCTACCCCTTTTATGTGTGAGCCTATGAGGAGGAAGGAGAGAGAGCACAGCCTGTACCTCCTCCCGGCTCTCTCCTCCTCTCCTTGCCGCTTCCAACGCTGGACTGACAGTAGTTATGTCGCTGTCACTACTCCTGTCCACCTTCTAGTAGAAGGAACTTGCGGCGCCCCCATCCCTACAATACACACTGCGGCCAGGGCAGCTGTCCCTTCTGCCCACCCCTTGTCCCGGCTCCTGTCAGCCAATCGGAAGAAGCCGTGTATTCATTGAAAAAAATACAAAGCTTGCAGCACTCAGCCCGACTTGATTCTGTTACCAGCAGCAGATAGGAAGTCCAGGAACCACTGCCAGAATACAGTGCTGTATACTGTAACTGATGCTGCATACAGTTTTTATACAGCACTGACAGCGGGACCATGTATTAGTAAAGGACATCGTTCGTTTCGGCCAGCTTGGCCCACACAAACTATTTGTAAGTGATGGAAAAGCTGGAGTTCGACTTTAACCTGTCGCCGCCCATGGAAGACATATATGTATGGTGGAAAAAAGGTGGAATTTAACGCGCACACACGCCGCACATATGCGTCACTGGGCAACCAACGTTTGTGTTGAGAGAGCGAAAAGACGGCGCTTTTTTCCCAGTTAACAATCAGCTGGCGGGACCAGCGTCCAATCATGTCACCCGTGGAGTTAGGCTCTAACTATTGCTGCATAGTTATAGGATTGGGGGGCCATATTCTGTGCCCTCACTTGTATGTGCTCTGCCAAAATCGCTGTTTTGCGATGGGAACACCCTCAATAGTGCCCCTCCCCCAGTACTGTCACTGTTTACAATCGAGAGCAAACAGAATGATCACTATGATGGCCAATCACATCATGGGGAAGCCCCAGGAAAGGCATCCAGCACAAAGACCAGGAAAGGCTTCCCCCATAAAGAGGCAGCGGGAGCCAACGGTAAGGGATTAAAGAATTTGACCATCAGAATAGCAATCTGTCCAAACAGGAACCCAATCAACCTACCTTAGAGAAAGTGATTGAAAACCTCATCGAATTTGAGCTCAAATGATCACAGATTTCCACGTGTGTGTGTGGCCCGCTGTACTCAACTGCCGGAGTTTGCTGCAGACTTGTCCTCAACCATGGCAAACCACCACCTCCCAGTTCTTATTATGTCTAGATTAACAAAATTGGGGACTTTTTTTTTTTTTTTTCTGTGGACACCATGGTGGTCTCCATTACAATGCATGTGAGCAATAACCCAAAACTTGGGAAATAATCTATGAGCGACCAGTTCCTCAATCATGTCAGTTATGGGTGGACTATTATGGCACTTTAGAACTTTCCGGGACAGGCCGCCAACGTCTTTACCTCCACTCTGTGACCATTTACAAAGCAAAGGAGTCTCACTTCTCCATCAGAACTCATTGTAATGTAAAGTCATTGGAAAATGTAGTGGTGAGAGTGCGGACCTCTTGTAATGGCTTCCAGCAGATCTCCTCCCGAAACTGAAGACGAAACCGGTTAATCTAGAAATGCTTGGCCTGCTATTACTGACGTCCTTCTGAAAATACTTCTTCCCTTGGCTGTCTCTGGCTTTACTATTTTTCAAGTCACTGAGCATGTGGATGTTCTAACTCGGGTCAGTGACTTGGATGGTAATGAAGCCAAAGGATCAGACTGACCGATGTTCAGAAGGTCAGCAGTGGAAGCCCTTGTATCTTTCATGACAGGTTTCCTTTAAGCAGAGTTCGCTTTGCTGATAGAATTTTAGGTCCCCCCCCCCCAGACTGATGGAGCTCATAGGCTTCCCACCCCAGTAAATCTAAAACCGGTAAACAGGACTCGGCAAGAGTTTTTGAACAGTCTCAGGGTTTGCACACTGTTACAATGTACTGTCTATCGCTCCTCCTCTATGTATATAAGGGATTTTTAACTATTGATCTTGATATTTAAATTAAAGGATGTATTTTCTGTACTGTGAAGCATCTGGTCTTTTATTTACTTGCACACTTCCATAATTGACATCTACATTCCTAACTGGTTCTCATTTGGAGACGTCTCCTCCTCCTCCTTCTCTTATTCTGGAATAACGAGTCATCAGTGAGGGAGACGGTCATGTTCTCTGCAATACACGATCACCAGCATGTGAGGAAATTGGATGAGACGACAACAGAGAATGTTTACTGACGGTTTTTGGGGAATCTGGGTCCCCATCCCCAGGGCTTAATGCTTGGAATTGGAGAGAGAGCAGCGGGTGGAAGATGGCGTAACCTGTAATGATGTGTGTGAACTCCAAAAAGAAAAGTCTTCCACATACTGGGTCGTATATATATAATAATATACTCTCTATACAGTATCTCACAAAAGTGAGTACACCCCTAAATAAAAATGTCCAAATTGGGCCCAAAGTGTCAATATTTTGTGTGGCCACCATTATTTTCCAGCACTGCCTTAACCCTCTTGGGCATGGAGTTCACCAGAGCTTCACAGGTTGTCACTGGAGTCCTCTTCCCCTCCTCCATGATGACATCACAGAGCTGGTGGATGTTGGAGACCTTGCTCTCCTCCACCTTCCATTTGAGGATGTCCCACAGATGCTCAATAGGGTTTAGGTCTGGAGACATGCTTGGCCAGTCCATCACCTTTTACCCTCAGCTTCTTTAGCAAGGCAGTGGTCATCTTGGAGGTGTGTTTGGGGTCGTTATCATGTTGGAATACTGCCCTGCGGCCCAGTCTCCGAAGGGAGGGGGTCATGCTTTGCTTCAGGATGTCACAGTACATGTTGGCATTCATGGGTCCCTCAATGATCTGTAGCTCCCCAGTGCTGGCAGCACTCATGCAGCCCCAGACCATGACACTCCCACCACCATGCTTGACTGTAGGCAAGACACACTTGTCTTTGTAATCCATGTCCTTAGTCTGCTTGTCTTCAGCAAACTGTTCGTGGGCTTTCTTGTGCAGCATCTTTAGAAGAGGCTTCCTTCTGGGATGACAGCCATGCAGATCAATTTGATGCAGTGTGCGGCGTATGGTCTGAGCACTGACAGGCTGACCCCCCCCCCCCACCCCTACAACCTCTGCAGCAATGCTGGCAGCACTCATACGTCTATTTCCCAAAGACAACCTCTGGATATGACGCTGAGCACGTGCACTCAACTTCTTCTTTGGTCGACCATGGCGAGGCCTGTTCTGAGTAGAACCTGTCCTGTTATACTGCTGTATGGTCTCGGCCACCGGGCTGCAGCTCAGTTTCAGGGTCTTGGCAATCTTCTTATAGCCTAGGCCAGAGATATGCAGTTAGCAGACCTCCAGCTGTTGCAACACTACAAGTCCCATCATGCCTCTGCCTCTGGGTGTCAGGCTTGTGGCTGTCAGTCTTGCTATGCCTCATGGGACTTGTAGTTCTGCAACAGCTGGAGGTCCGCTAATTGCACATCCCCGGCCTAGGTCATCTTTATGTGGAGCAATTCTTTTTTTTTTTTTTTTTTTTCAGATCCTCAGAGTTCTTTGCCATGAGGGGCCATGTTGAACTTCCAGTGACCAGTATGAAAGCGTGAGAGCGAGAACACCAAATTTAACACACCTGCTCCCCATTCACACCTGAGACCTTGTAACACTAACGAGTCACATGACACCGGGGAGAGAAAATGGCTTATTGGGCCCAATTTAGACATTTTCACTTAGGGGTGTACTCACTTTTGTTGCCAGTGGTTTAGACATTAATGGCTGTGTGTTGAGTTATTTTGAAGGGACAGCAAATTTACACTGTTATACAAGCTGTACACTCACTACTTTACATTGTAGTAAAGTGTCATTTCTTCAGTGTTGTCACATGAAAAGATAGAAGAAAATATTTACAAAAATGTGAGGGGTGTACTCACTTTTGTGAGATACTGTATAATAGTAAGAATTCTTTTTATTGCTGTCACAAGAAATGTAACATCCTTTGTGATCGCAATAAATCATGGAAGGTCCTCTTCATGGAGACATCTGGGTTCTATAAGACCCCAGAGATCTATCTATCTATCTCCTATAGTTTGTGGATGTGATAACTTTTGCGCAAACCAATCAATATACTTATATGCTTATTGGGATTTTGTTTTTTACCAAAAATATGTAGCAGAATACATATTGGCCAAAATTGATGAAGAAATTTGATTTTATGGCCCCAGAAAGTAAAAAAATTTTTTTTTTTTTTTTTTTTACGTGTCGCTTTTTTTTTTTTTTGTTTGTTTATAGTCCAAAAATTAAAAACCGCAGAGGTGATTAAATACTACCAAAAGAAAGCTCTATTGGTGGGGGGGGGGATATGTCAGTTTTATTTATGTACAGCATTGCATGACAGCGCAATTGTCAGTTAAAGTAACGCAGTGCCATATCGCAAAATATGGCCTTCCAGAGCTAAAATGGTTAAAGCCGAGATCCGCCAAATATTTTTTTTTTTTTTAAAGTTTAACTTTTAAAATATGGACACTTACCTGTCCAGGACGCCCGCGATGTCTTCACCCGAAGCCGATCTATCCCTCGGCTCTCGGGTGGAGGCGCTGCCATCTTCGGTAAGGGAATCAGGAAGTGAAGCTTTGCGGCTTCACAGCCTGGTTCCTTACTGCGCATGCAAAGTCACGCTGCGCGTCCTCACTGGTCCCTGCTGTCTTCTGGGACCTGTGTGTCTCCCAGAAGGGGAGGGGACTGAACATGGCATAGATCGCCACGGAGCCTGCGGTGATCTGTGCCCGGAAGTGGGAGCAAATACCTGCATTACACAGGTATCTGCTCCCCCCTCCCCCCTGAAAGGTGCCAAATGTGACACCGGAGGGGGATCCGAAAAGCGGAAGTTCCAATTTTGCACATAAGGAAAAGTTAAAAAGCTTTGGTGCACCTAACAATCGTTTTAGTAAATCGGCATGCAGTAAAGGTGTGGTGCAATATACTTAGTGTCCTGCCTTCAGTAACTTAGTCCCTGCCAGCAGTGTGGACAATGGGCAGTGCCCTCTCACCAGTCCCTTTGTTGCGGCTGTGAACGCTTGCTGTAAGAAGGCGCCCCCCCCCTCTCAATTCCTCCACAGTATGCCTCCAGCGATTCAAGTAGAGGGTGAGAGGATGCTCTGGTCTCCCTGCAGCAATGGTGTAGATGTGGGTGCGTCCTCGGGTGTCTGCACTGGTCTCACCTCCTAATAGACTGGTCATTGTGCAGCAGATGTTCTCTCATTGGTTCCTTTGATGCCAAGAGGAAGCAGTCTGTAGAAAGAACCAAAATCCATTCCAGCACTCTCCCCTCAGGGTGAACTTAGATCTGTAGTGTAAAGGGTCCATGAGTCCCATTCTATGGCTACTGTTTCAAACTACAACTCCCAGGATTCTCTGCGTGGAAATCTATGGGCTTGGCTTTACCTCTCCCCCTGCTGACTTCTGGAACATGGAATGTGCAACAACGTTCAGCATAACAGCAGAAAGTGAAAGTAAGCTGATTGTAAAGAGAGAAACGCCGCCTCCCCTTCCATGTTTCTGTAGTCCAGCACCTGGCTACAAATGAATAGGTGAACTACAGTAACGCCATACCCCCTCCCCCCACCAGTCCAGCAGTTTGAATTCCCAGTTCTTCTCTCTGTTCTTTGCGCAGGGCTTCCAGGATGGAGTAGAGCGATTCCCTGTGCAGGTGCCGTCCAATCAGAATCACTCTGCTTAGTCAGCGCGCAGTCCTTTAGGTGAGGTGGCTGCATTTGTTTTCCTTTTTTTTTTTCTTTTTCATGAACATTTTCTTCAAGTGCAGAACATGACTGTTGATCTACCAGAAATGCAGTGTCCTCGTCACTTCCTGTGAGCTGCACCAAAGAATATCTTCATTCCTGGCTATCTTCTGTAATCTACCAGTTGTTCTGCCCCCCCCCTCCCTGAATAATGAAGAGATACAGACATGTTTGTAGTCCGTATCAGGAGAGCCGCCTATGGTGACACCCATGACTCCCTCCATAAGTAGGGTTGCCACCTTTTCTTCAAGCCACACCTGAACACTTTAGTGGCCTGTCACACCTTTGGGTGCCTTAGGGAGAGTAGTAATGCGCTGTGCATAGCGTGCTGCAGCGAATGGTGGGTGTGGCCAAATTGCTCTTGCTGACATCATCGTTCGGCATCCCCCAGTGTTGTCGAACCTGCCCCCAGACAGCTGCCCGCAGCTCCCGGACGACAACAGATTTGTGTGCGACTTGGTTACTTGGGGAGGCACAGCCCGGTCTGAATAATGTGTCCGGGTTTCAGTCTGCCTAAAAACCCAGACACATGATTCAAAACCCGGACTGTTTGGGTGAATCCCGGACAGGTGGCAACCCTACTCTATAAATACAGTGGAGGAGTGACATAGCCACCCAGGGACAGGTATAGTGTCATTCGCAGGATTACCTGGTGAAAATAAAGAAAAAGAACAATTACCAAGTACAGGTAATCTGCAACATATTACAATTTTTTTTTATTTTTGGGGTTTAGATATACTTTAACCTCTTCAGCCCCGGAAGATTTTACCCCCTTCCTGACCAGAGCACTTTTTTACAATTTGGCACTGCGCTGTTTTAACTGACAATTGCGCGGTCGTGTAACGTGGCACCCAAACGAAATTTGCGTCCTTTTTTTTCCCACAAATAGAGCTTTCTTTTGGTGGTATTTGATCATCGCTGCAGTTTTTATTTTTTGCGCTATAAACAAAAAGAAAGCGACAATTTTGAAAAAAAAAAACAATATTTTTTACTTTTTGCTATAATAAATATCCCCCAAATTTAAAAAAACAAAACAAATTTCTACATCAGTTTAGGCTGATGTGTATTCTTCTACATATTTTTGGTTAAAAAAAAAATGCAATAAGCGTATATTGAGTGGTTTGCGCAAAAGTTATATCATCTACAAAATAGGGGATAGTTTTATGGCATTTTTATTTATTTACTAGTAATGGCGGAGATCTGCGATTTTTAGCGTTATTGCAACAGACAGATCGGACAATTGTGACATGTTTTTGGGAACATTAACACTTATACACCGATCAGTGCTATAAAAATGCTTAACCCCAGGGGGCGATCAAGGGGTTAAATGTGTGTTCCCTCAGCGTGTTCTAACTGTATGGGGATAGGACTGACTAGGTGAGGAGACATATCGCTGTTCCTACTTAGTATGGACAAACCATATGTCTCCTCTCCCCTGACAGCACAGGGATTTGTGTGTTTACTTGTGCCCGTCAAATGCAGCCACTTGTTCCCATGAAATGCAGCCACTTGTGCCTGTCAAATGCAGCCACTTGTGACTAGTATATGCAGCCGCTGTGCCCACCGACTCCCCCCACTCGCGGGGCTGGCAGCACCCCCAACCACACCCTCCGCACGCAGCTCTGACAGGCTCCCCTGGCACTTACCGCCAGGCAGCAGCTCCTCTCAGTGCTGTGAGTGCACCAGAGCGGCGGCGACCTCCGCTCCAGTGTGTGTCTTCTCCACTGAGTCCGCTCCTCTTCCTAAGCGCCAGGCATCCAATAGCGTGGCCTGGCGCTTTGGCCAATCAGGAAACAGGTCTGACGCCCTGCCTCCTGATTGGCGGGGAGGAAGGTTAGTGTGAAAATAGCGAAAATTAATTCGCTATCGTCACACAATTGGGTGGGATCAGGGCGCACTCTCTGCGCCCTGAGCCCACTCTATTTTGAACCCTATATCAGGTGCTTCAAAAAGTACCACCCCCCTCCCCGCCACCGCCATAGGAATCCATGCGTCTGGTGTCCTGAAAGGGGCCGAGCGCTTGGATGGGGGGGGTGGCGCCTGTGCGCCCACAGTGCACGGGCCGCCACTGACGTACACTGCAGAGGAATGGCATGCATGGGTGTTGTCCATGAAGGAAACCTCTCCTAAAGCCCATGCACAAAAAAGCCCACCTAGAATTTGCCAGGGCCCATGCTGAAGAAGAAGACTACTGGGACTCTGTACTCTGGAGTGATGAGATCGAGATAAATGTTTTTAGAACTGATGGCTTCAAAACTGTATGGCGTCACAAAGTTGAGGAGTACAAGAAAAATGCATGGTGCCTACCGTGAAACATGGTGGTGGCCGTGTCCTTCTGTGGGGCTGCATTTCATTGATGGTATCATGAATTCACAGATGTACTGCTCTTAATTGAAAGAGATGATGCCGCCATCACTCCATGCCCTTGGTCATCGTGCACTTTTCCAACATGACAATGATCCAAAACACACATCTAAGGCCACTGTTGCATTTCTGAAGAAGAACGGAGTGACAGTGATTCAGTGGCCAAGTATGTCTCCTGATCTGAACCCAATCGGGGGGAACACCTATGGGGAATTCTGAAGAGACGAGCATCACTCTCCATCCAGCATCCAGGCTCTAAGAGAGGTCGTTCATGAAGAATGGAAAAAAGATGGATGTTGCAATATGGCCCCAACTTCTTCATTCCATGCCTAGAAGACTTGGTCCTTACAAATCATAGAGGTCATACAAAATACTAGACGGAGTCGTTTTTGTCGTGGGGTGGATTCATTTTTTTGCATCAACTGATTTGAGTAAAACTGAAGATTTTGGAATCTTAAGTTTTATTATTAACCTTACTTTCATGTAGTGGGCTAAACAAATGTTCTATAAGACTCTAAATTTTGAAAATTGTTCTTGTGTTCATTGGGATATTGTTTTAAATCTTACTTCTCAAAAGGTGTGTACTCATTTATGCTGAGCACGGTATCTGGATTATATGGTGTTTTAGAGTTGAACAGCAAATTTGGCTCTAGGAAAAGCAAATCCTGTGTATTTTTTTATGAATCTCGGTGTGCTTTGTGTATTTCTTCCAGATCTGTGCAGTCATCCAGTCTGAGACTTCCTGTAATAAAAGACCGCTCACTGCTGCTCTCTCTCCTTGTGCAGGGGGACTGGTCTTGTCTCCGCCCCCCTCCTGTAGTTTTCTGCAGGCAGCCTGTAGTGGGTGGAGCCTGCTGGATCCTTCCCACAGCTCAGCTCTCTGCACAGGCTATGTACAGCACAGTGATGATGTCACTGCTACGTTCCAAAGTAAAATCTGGGTTTGCAACAGGGCCAGAGCTTGCATAAGGTGGCTTAAGCAGCCGCCTTACAGCACCAGGATGGGGAGGGCGGTAAAGTCCCCAACCAGGCAGCCACTTGCACAAGTGGCGTTAAGGAGCCAGCTCCCCTCCTACCAGTGAGGTCCCAGTCTGCATTCGGAAGGGGGGAACTCCAAGCCTCTATAGAGGACACATTGGGTAACTGGATGGGTGCAGGATATCATCAGAGCTCTGGATAGGAATGCAAGTGCAGGCAATGGGAGTGTGCAGGCTCTGCAGTGTGGGAGGAAGGAGCTGGAACTGGTCACTTTGGGATGTCTGCTGCATGCTCGGCCCAGCAAAGCGTTCCTGGCCTCCCCTCAGCCTGTGTCAGCCTGTGGGAGCATAACAAGCTCATGGTGAAGAAGCAGCTGGCTAAAGTAGAGGATGTCTTTGAGAGCGGATGCCAGGCTTCCTGATTAACTGGGTTGGTGCTGGCAACCAGGGCCACCTGAACTCCTTCACCTATGGTATCCTCTCAGACGCTTTCAGTAGGACATGTGCTGGGCTGACCCCATGCAGAAGGTGCTGTGCAGTGCCATAGACAACAAAAGGGCCAGGTAAGGGGGCTCATCTCCAGAATCCTAGGTGGGGAGACATTTTTATTTTGTCTTGTATAAACAGGAAAGTATCTCTACCATAACTCATGCTTTACCCACTGCCATTCTGTTTTATAGCCCATATGGCTGCCCGACTCCTGTGACGCTGCGCATAACAATCCCGTAACGCTGCCCTCCTCCTGTCACACTGCCCTCTTCCTGCTCCAGTGCTTTCCTCCTGTCCCACTGTCCCCCTCCTGTTCCACTTCCCCCTCTTGTCCCACTGCCCCCCTCCTGTCACGCTGCTCCCCTAGTGTCACACTGCCCCTCTCCTGTCCCACTTCCCCCCTCTTGTGCCACTTCCACCTGTTACACTGCCCCCTCTTGTCCCACTTCCACCTGTTTCACTGCCCCCTCCTGTCCTACTTCCACCCTCTTGTCCCACTTCCCCCCTCTTGTCCTACTTCCCCCCCTCTTGTCCCACTTCCCCCTTCTGTCACACTGCCCCCTCTTGTCCCACTGTTCCCCTCCTGTCCCACTTCCCCCCTCCTGTTACACTACCCCCTCCTTTTACACTGCCCCCCTCCTGTCCAACTTCCCCCTCCTGTCCAACTTCCCCCTCCTGTCCCACTTCCCCCCTCCTGTCCCACTTCCCCCCTTCTGTTACACTGCCCCCCTTTTGTACCATTGCCCCCTGCCTGTCCCATTTCCCCCTCCTGTTACACTGCCCCCTCTTGTCAGACTTCTTCCTCCTGTCCCACTTCCCCCTCCTGTCACACTGCCCCCTCCGGTCACACTTCCCTCCTCTTGTCCCACTTCACCCCTCTTGTCCCACTGCCCCCCTCTTGTCACACTGCTCTGCTCCTGTCTCACTGCCCCCTCCTGTCCTTCTGCCCCCCTCCCATCACACTGCCCCCTCTTGTCCCACTTCTTCCCACCTGTCACACTGCCCCCCTCTTGTCCTTCTTGTCCCACTCCCCCCCTCCTGTCACACTGCCCCCCTCCTGTCCCACTACTCCCCTCCTGTCCCACTCTCCCCTACTGTCCCACTTACCCCCTCTTGTCCCACTACCCCCCTTCTGTCACACTGCCCCCTACCTGCGCTCCAGTGTTTCCCTCCTGTCACTTTGACCCCCTCCTCTCCCACTGCCCCCCTTCCATCCCACTGCCCCCTCTTGCCCCACTGCCCCCCTCCTATCAGACTGCTTCCCTCCTGTCAGACTGCCCAGATACCCCTTTCATGTCACAATGAGCTCCTGTCACAATGGTGGGTGTGGGGTGCCGGATGAACGGAGGGGGAGCTAAAATGCACTTTCACCTAAGTAGACAAACACCCTTGCACCGACCCTGGTTTGCAAAGGCATTTTGTGCATACAAAGTGGATTTAAATACTTTGTGGCTATTAAGGAATACATTTCCATAAAAGTTTTGTGGGTTTTTTTTTTTTTTTTTTGATGAGCTTCACAGGTTAAACCATCATTCTCATTTTACCAGCATAGCGGTTGCATTTCTGCTGCCCAGTAATTTCCAGCCCAGTGCTGATCTCAGCCTGGAATGTTCCTCCTCCTACTAATGGCTGCACTGGGTGCCCTGGGACCTTACCGTAATGTGTGGTGGAGTTGCCTAACTGCTGAACGAACTAATTAAAAGATCAATGTGCTTCCTGTGGATAATGCTCTCCAACCACATAACGAAGAGGAGATGGATAAACATGCCCTGCAAAATGCCCCTACTATTGACGTCCACCTCCATTAAGAGTAGATATTTATATGGGGGGGGGGCGCCATTATTCTATGGACAGCCCCAAGTGAGGACCATTATGATGATGAGGTGAGCGGAGTGGATTTCAGTCTCCGTCCTTTAACTCTTTCTTGGCTGGTCGCTGGTTTACAAGAAGCAGGAACCCGGGTCAAAATGTTAAAAAAAGTGCCACCATCAGCGCTCCCTTAAAGTAGACCTGTTATCAGATCTAGCTTCCTCATATTAAGTCCATACATGCCTAGTAACATGTAGTGGTAACATAGGATAAAAGGAAAAACATTTAGCCAGACTTTAAAGGCAACATAGAGCCCATTGTTTTCATAAAATCCATAATTTTTTTGTAAACAAAGTGTAAAAAAAGACACGAAGAACAAGTCAGTTTAAAAACATACAGTGGGGAAAATAATTATTTGACCCCCTGAAGTTTGCCCACTTACAAAGAAATGAAGGGTCCATAATTTTTATCGTGGGTGTATTTTATATGATAGAGACAGAATATCAACCAAAAATCAACAAAAACCCCCACATGATACAAATGTTATAAAGTTGCAGTTCAGTGAGTAAAATAAATATTTGATCCCCAAGCAAAACATGACTTAGTACTTGGTGGAGAAGACGTTTCTTGTAGTTGGTGACCAGGTTTGCACACATCTCAGGAGGGATTTTGGTCCACTCTTCTTTACAGATCTTCTCTAAATCCTTAAGGTTTCCTGGCTGTCCCTTAGCAACTTGAAGTTTCAGCTCCCTCCATACATTTTCTATAGGATTAAGGTCTGGAGACTGGCTAGGCCACTCCATGACATTAAGGTAGTTTCTTCTTGAGCCACTCCTTTGTTGCCTTGGCGGTATGTTTTGGGTCATTGTCATGCTGAAAGACCCATCCGCGACCGCGACCCATCTTCAGTGTTCTGGTTGAGGGAAGAAGGTTCTCATCCAAGATTTTACATTACATGGCCCCGTCCATTGCGGAAAATTCGGCCTGTACCTTTAGCGGAGAAACAGTCCCAAAGCATAATGTTTCCACCTCCCGGCTTGACTGTAGGGATGGTGTTCTTTTAGGGTCATAGTCAGCATTTTTCTTCCTGCAAACACGGCGAGTCGAGTTAATGCCAAAGAGCTCCATTTTGGTCTCATCTGACCACAGCACTTTCTCCCAATCCTTCTCTGAATCATTTAGATCAGCCGTCATTAAATGGTGGCTTGCCACTGTAGTAGCAGTCATTGGTTTGCTGGGACCGCAGGTTTCCCAGCAACCAGTGACGTTGCGTGTGTGCGCCCCACCTCCTGCTTCTGACCGCGGCTCTCGCTCTCACTCTCCCGGCCGGGCGTGACTTCATGTGCACGCCCCACCCCCCTGCTGCTCGCTGTTTCCGGCTCCCTGCTCCTGGCTCTCAGATACAAGGTACAGTCATGCTCAAAAGTTTGCATACCCTGGCAGAAATTGTGATATGTTGGCATTAATATTGAAAATATGACTGATCATGCCAAAAAAATGTATTTTATTTAAGGATAGAATTCACATGAAGCCATTTATTATCACATAGTTTTTTGGATCCTTTTTAAATCATAATGATAACAGAAATCACCGAAATGGCCCTGATAAAAAAGTTTACATACCCTGGAATGTTTGGCCTTGGTACAGACACACAGAAGGTGACACACACAGGTTAAAATGGAAATTAAAGGTTAATTTCCCACACTTGTGGCTTTTTAAATCACAATTAGTGTCTGTGTATAAATAGTCAATGAGTTTGTTAGCTCTGACATGGATGAGCTGAGCAGGCTAGACACTGAGCCATGAGGAGGTAGAAAAGAACATTCAAAAGACCTGCGTAACAAGGTAATGAAACTTTACAAAGATGGAAAAGGATATAAAAATATACCCAAAGCCTTGAACATGCCAGTCATTACTGTTTAATCACTTATTAAGAAGTGGAAAATTCGGGGCTCTTTGATACCAAGCCAAGGCCAGGTAGACCAAGAAAGATTTCAGCCACAAGAATTGCCTGGGATACAAAGAAAAACCCCACAGGTAACCTCGGGAGGAATACAGGCTGCTCTCCAAAAAGACGGTGTGGTTGTTTTTAAGGAGCACAATTCAACGATACTTGAACAAAAAAGAGCTGCATGGTTGAGGTGCCAGAAGGAAGCCTTTACTGCTCCAATGCCACAAAAAAGACAATGAGGCATGTCAAGGTGTTGTTGGGCATATTGTAACCAGAGTTTTTGTGGAACTCGTACAGTAAAGGCTTCTTTCTGGCAACTTGACCTTGACTTGCAGCTCTTTTTTGTTCAAGTATCATTATATTGTGCTCCTTAAAAACAACCACACCATCTTATTCCAGAGCAGCCTGTATTTCTCCTGAGGTTACCTGTGGGGTTTTTCTGTGTATCCCCAACAATTCCTATGGCAGTTGTGGCTGAAATCTTTCTTGATCTACCTGACCTTGGCTTGGTATCAAAAGATCCCCAAACTTTCCACTTCTTATTAAGCGATTGAACAGTACTGACTGGCATATTCAAGGCTTTGGATATCTTTTTTATATAATTTTCCATCTTTGTAAAGTTTCATTACCTTGTTACGCAGGTCTTTTGACTGTTCTTTTCTACCTCCCCGTGACTCAGTGTCTAGCCTGCTTACTGCATCCATCTGAGAACTAACAAACTCATTGACTGTTTATACACAGACACTAATTGTAATTTAAAAAGCCACAAATGTTGGGAAAATTAACCTTTAATTGCCATTTTAACCTGTGTGTGCCACCTTCTGTGTCTGTACCAAGGCCAAACATTCCAGGGTATGTAAACTTTTTATCAGGGCCATTTGGGCGATTTCTGTTATCGTTATGATTTAAAAAGGATCCAAAAAAAACGATGTGATAAGAAATGGCTTCATTTGAGTCTTGAGTCATTACCTTGTTACGCAGGTCTTTTGACTGTTCTAATAAATGGCTTCATGTGATTTCTATCCTTAACCACTTCTCGCCCGCCCTATAGCGGATTGACGTCCGGGAAGTGGTTCTGTTATCCTGACTGGACGTCATATGACGTCCAGCAGGATAACATGCCGCAGCGCGCCCCCGGGGGCGCGCATCGTGGCGATCGGTGGAGCGGTGTGTCAGTCTGACACACCGCTACACTGATCTTGGTAAAAAGCCTCCGGCGGAGGCTCTTTACCACTTTTACCACTTGATCAGCCGGCTGATCACGCTGTCAATAGGAAGAGCCGTTGATCGGCTCTTCCTCACTCGCGTCTGACATACGCGATTAGAGGAGAGCCGATCGGCGGCTCTCCTGGCAGGGGGGGTCTGCGCTGATTGTTTATCAGCGCAGCCCCCCCGCAGATCACCACACTGGACCACCAGGGATCGCCACTAGGACCACCAGGGAAGGGGCAACATGTGGATGGCCAGGTATGTACCCCATGACCATCCACATGTGCCCAGTGTGCCAAATCTGTGCCAATCAGTGCCCACAAATGGGCACTGATTGGCACCATTATGTTGCAGTGATGCCCAGCAATGCCACCCTTAGGGGCATCACTGCAAACAAGCAGTGCCATCAGTGTCCATTCATGCCACCTGTCAGTGCCCATTAGTGCCCATCTGTGCCAACTATCAGTGCCACCTATGAGTGCCCATCAATGCCCCCTATGAGTGCCCATCAATGCCACCTATGAGTGCCCATCAGTGCTGCCTATAAGTGCCCATCTGTGCCACCTATGAGTGCCCATCAGTGCCGCATACCAGTGCCACCTATCAGTGCCCATCAGTGCCGCCTGTCAGTGTCACCTCATCAGTGCCACCTCATTGGTGCCACCTCATCGGTGCCCATCAGTGCCGCCGTATCAGTGCCCGTCATTGAAGAAGAAAACGTACTTATTTACAAAAAAGTTTTAACAGAAACAAAGAAAAACTTGTTTTTTTTTCAAAATTTTCGGTCTTTTTTTTATTTGTTGCGCAAAAAATAAAAACCGCAGAGGTGATCAAATACCACCAAAAGAAAGCTCTATTTGTGGGAACAAAATGATAAAAAATTTGTTTGGGTACAGTGTAGCATGACCGCGCAATTGTCATTCAAACTGCGACAGCGCTGAAAGCTGAAAATTGGTCTGGGCGGGAAGGTGTCTAAGTGCCCGGTATTGAAGTGGTTAAATAAAAGACAGGTTTTTTTTGGCATGATCAGTCATATTTTTAATGTTAATGTCAAAATTTCACAATTTCTGCCGGGGTGTGCCATTTAACTGCCTTGGGATCATTCACAAGCTCCTCCCCTGTAGTTCTGGGCTGATCCCTCACTTTTCTCATGACCATCCTCACCCAATGAGGTGAAACCTTGCATGGAGCTCCAGACGGAGGGCGATTTGATGGTTATTTTGTATTTCTTCCATTAATGAATAATCACTCCAACAATTGTCTCCTTCTCACCAAGCTTCTTGCCATTTTATTCTCTTAGGGTCTCTGCTTAAATATATATATATAATGTTTGGGGGGTTCTGAGTAATTTTCCATCAAAAAAAAATAAAAATACTGATTTTAACTTGTAAGCAACAAATGTCAGAAATAGACTTAATCCCCGTACACACGATCCGATTATCGGACGAATGATCCTCCGTTTTTGTTCTTTTTTTGCATGCTAATCTAACGTCGAATCTAATGAGTTTACTAAAGCCCCGAAAATTCCCACGCGACAGAATAAAAATTCGGAAGTGATGTCATGTGTCGTAACGCATTTGTATTGTGTTTTCGAACGACAGCCCTGCTGATTAAACGAAAATCGTATGATCTGGCATCATACGGGAAAAAAATTTCCGTGCACGTCCCGATAGAATAATAATCGGATGAACCGTCCTGATCTGGCTCTGGGGGCATTAGGCATGAAGGGGCTACACAGCAGCCGCTGGCAGCCTGATGTGGAGTTGCATGTGGTGTGCAGCGTGTCTGTGGATGAAGAGGAGGGGATCAGATCTCATGTCTCGGAGTGAAGATAAAGGAGTGATGGATAGAGACCCGGCTATGTGTCCCCGCTGGGGGGTTTTCTCCGGAGTCACCAGAAAAGGAAGTGAAGGGAAATCCACATTTCTGGTTGTCACTGTAATAATAATAATAATAATAATAATAATAACAATAATAATAATAATAATAATAACTAGAAAAGCTACAATTTCTGGGGAAATTGTGAAAAGTGTTCTTGCCTCTACAACTGGAGTGGGCGGAGTAACTGGGTGGAGTGGCTTGAGTAACTGTGAAAAGTGTTAAAAAGCTTAATATTTTAAAAAGTATAAATAGTAGTAAAAAAGTTGAAGTCCCATCATTAGCTGAAAGAGCTGAACATTTTTTTCAAAAATGATTTTTTTTTTTTCAAAAATGATTTTTTTTTTAATGATTTTTTTTCCAAAATGATTTTTTTTTCCAAAAAAAGATTTTTTTTTTAATGATTTTTTTTTCCAAAATGATTTTTTTTTCAAAAATGATTTTTTTTTTAATGATTTTTTTTCCAAAATGATTTTTTTTTCCAAAAAAAGATTTTTTTTTTAATGATTTTTTTTCCAAAATGATTTTTTTTTCCAAAAATGATTTTTTTCAAAAATGTTTTTTTTTTCAAAAATGTTTTTTTTTCAAAAATGATTTTTTTTTCAAAAATGATTTTATTTTTTCAAAAATTATTTCTTTTAATGATTCTTTTTTTCAAAAATGATTTTTTTTTTTCAAAAATGATTTATTTTTTCAAAAATGATTTTTTTTCAAAAATGATTTTTTTTTTTAAAAATGATTTTTTTTTCAAAAATGATTTTTTTTCAAAAATGTTTTTTTTTTTTAAAAATGATTTTTTTTCCCAAAAATGATTAAAAAAAATATATATATAATTTTTTTTTTCATGGGGGGTCATAATATTCTGGCTGATCATGGGGTTGTCAGCTTTTGTCACCTCCCACTCTAGTTTTGAACATTTCGCCATTCATTCCTATGGGACCAATTTTGCCGTAAAAACTACGATATTTCGTGAACCATTCGGCGAAACGTTCCACAAAGTAAAGTAAAGTAATCCGCACGTTTCGGTATATTACTTGTCTATGTAGTGTAAAAGCTGTGGGAGGAGTTAGGGTGGTAAATTTGTCTATAAGAATAATAATAATATATATGTGAGATAACAGTAATAGTCTTGCTATGCAAGAACATTTAATAAATGAATGAAGGATAGAAATATTGGTGACTCCGCCCCGTGACCAGCAGCCAATAAGAGGTTAGCAGTTCTCTGTGGAAGGCGGTGTCGGTGACGTGGGCGGGCGGTGTCGGTGACGTAGGTGGGCGGGGTAGGAGGGAGACACGCCCAGCCTGTCACACGGGGGAAGAGAGCGGAGATCAGCGGGAAGGTGATCCGGGAAGGAGAAGGGGG
This sequence comes from Aquarana catesbeiana, assembly GCF_042186555.1. Lineage (NCBI taxonomy): Eukaryota > Metazoa > Chordata > Amphibia > Anura > Ranidae > Aquarana > Aquarana catesbeiana. The sequence continues at coordinate 786,359,636 of NC_133325.1, read as the reverse complement.
ACGTCCGGTTGGTGAGAACGATCGGTCCCCCCGGAGGAGGTGGTGATGGCGGATCGGAGATCGCTTCTCTCTCCGTAGAATGATCCTCTATAGGAGTCCTCAGACCGAGCGATCTGTACGGAGGAGGAAGTGATCCGATATATCGGGACCTACAGGAGGGGTACTTATGGTCAGCAGAGGGGTATATAGGGGTACACAGAGTCGGAGGGTATATTGGGGTAAATGTAGACAGGAGAGGGGCATACGGGTGACACAGTGGCAGGAGGAGGATATATCGGGGTACTCAGGGTCAGGAAGAGGTATATAAGGGACACGGGGTCGGTTGCAAGGTATATAGTGTACAAGGGGGTTATATGCGACTACATGGACTCGGTCGGAAAGTATATAGGGGTACACAGGGTCAGGAGGAAGTATATAGGGGTAGACGGGGTCAGGGTGGCTATATAGGGGTACACAGGGTCAGGAGGAAGTATATAGGGGTAGACGGGGTCAGGGTGGGTATATAGGGGTACACAGGGTCAGGAGGAAGTATATAGGGGTACATGGGACCAGGAGGGGGTATATAGGGGTACACAGGGTCAGGAGGAAGTATATAGGGGTACACGGGACCAGGAGGGGGTATATAGGGGTACACAGGGTCAGGAGGAAGTATATAGGTTTACACGGGACCAGGAGGGGTATATAGGGGTACACAGGGTCAGGAGGAAGTATATAGGGGTACACGGGGTCAGGGTGAGTATATAGGGGTACACAGGGTCAGGAGGGAGTACATAGGGGCACATGTGGGAGATATATAGGGCTACACAGAGTCGGAGGGTATATTGGGGTAAATGGAGACGGGAGAGGGGCATATGAGTGACACAGGGTCAGGAGGATATATCGGGGTACTCAGGGTCAGGAGGGGGGTATATAAGGTACACAGGGTCAGGATGGGTATATAGGAGTACACAGGGTCAGGAGGGGGGTATGTAGGGGACTTTGGGGTCAGGAGGGGGGTAAATAAGGTACACAGGGACAGGTGGGGGATGTATAGGGGTAAACAGGTCAGAAGGAGGTATATAGGGTACAAGAGGACAGGTGGGATATACATAGGGCTACACGGAGTTGGTGGGGGTACATGGAGGAAGGAAAGGGGTATATGGGTGACACGGTGTCAGAAGGATATATATGGGGTACTTGGGGTCAGATGGGGGGTATATAGCAGGGATAGGCAATTAGCGGACCTCCAGCTGTTGCAAAACTACAAGTCCCATCATGCCTCTGCCTCTGGGTGTCATGCTTGTGGCTGTCAGAGTCTTGCTATGCCTCATGGGACTTGTAGTTCTGCAACAGCTGGAGGTCCGCTTATTGCATATCCCTGGTATATAGGGCACATGGGGTAGAAGGGGACAGGTTGGAGATATATAGGGGTACACGGAGTCAGAGGGTTTATAGGGTACAAGGGGACAGGAAAGGGGTATATGGGTGACACCGGGTCAGTAGGGAGGTATATAGAGTACACATAGTCAGGACAGGGGTACATGGGAACAGGAGGGGCGGTATATAGGGAACACCGTCATGAAAAGGGTATATGGGCTCAGGAGAGAGGTACATCAGGAGGGTGGTATATAGGGGTCGGGAGGGGAGTATAATGGGGACACTGGGACAGGAGGGGGATATTTATAGGAAGTGGGGACAGGAGGGGGGTATATAGGGGATGTGGGGTCAGTAAGGGGTATAGAAGGTCATGGGGGTTAGGAGGGGTTTGTTGGGTCAGGAGAGGAGTATTTTGGAAATATGGGGACACGTGGAGGATATATGGGGTACGTGGGGTCAGGAGGGGGATATATAGGCATACAGGGGTACCAGGTGACCTAAAAACCATAGGAAGATGGAGGGTGTAATTGGGGGATGGAGGGATTGTGGAGGGATCAGTGGAGAGATGTGTAATGATTGGGTGTCAGAGGTGGACAGAAGTAATGCACAGTAATAAAGTGACGTATACACGGGAGTATAGATGTGGATGGAGGTAGGTGGGTGTGCCCTGATTTTCATGGACTTGGATGGGGGAGAAGCCGTGGATGGGGATTGGGGGAGAAGCCGGGGATGGGGGGAAGCCATGGATGGGGAATGGGGTGGAGAAGCCGTGGACAGGGAATGGGGTGGAGAAGCCGTGGACGGGGAATGGGGTGGAGAAGCCGTGGACGGGGAATGGGGTGGAGAAGCCGTGGACGGGGAATGGGGGGGGGAAGACGGGAATGGGGGGGAGAAGCCGTGGACGGGGAATGGGGGGGAGAAGCCGTGGACGGGGAATGGGGGGGAGAAGCCGTGGACGGGGAATGGGGGGGAGAAGCCGTGGACGGGGAATGGGGGGGAGAAGCCGTGGACGGGGAATGGGGGGGAGAAGCCGTGGACGGGGAATGGGGGGGAGAAGCCGTGGACGGGGAATGGGGGAGAAGCCGTGGACGGGGAATGGGGGAGAAGCCGTGGACGGGGATGGGGGGGAAGCCATGGGCAGGAAATGGGGGCGAAGCCATGGGCGGGGATGGGGGGGAGAAGCCATGGGCGGGAAATGGGGGAGAAGACATGGACGGGGAATGGGGGGGGAGAAGCCGTGGACGGGGAATGGGGGGGAGAAGCCGTGGACGGGGAATGGGGGGGGAGAAGCCGTGGACGGGGAATGGGGGGGAGAAGCCGTGGACGGGGAATATGGGGGAGAAGCCGTGGACGGGGATGGGGGGGAAGCCATGGGCGGGGATGGGGGGGAGAAGCCATGGGCGGGAAATGGGGGAGAAGCCATGGACGGGGAATGGGGGGGAGAAGCCATGGACGGGGAATGGGGGGGGGAGAAGCCATGGACGGGGAATGGGGGGGGGAGAAGCCATGGACGGGGAATGGGAGAGAAGCCATGGACTGGGGAATGGGGGGAGAAGCCATGGGCGGGAAATGGGGGAGAAGCCGTGGACGGGGATGGGGGGGAAGCCATGGGCAGGAAATGGGGGAGAAGCCATGGGCGGGGATGGGGGGGAGAAGCCATGGGCGGGAAATGGGGGAGAAGACATGGACGGGGAATGGGGGGGGAGAAGCCGTGGACGGGGAATGGGGGGGAGAAGCCGTGGACGGGGAATGGGGGGGGAGAAGCCGTGGACGGGGAATGGGGGGGAGAAGCCGTGGACGGGGAATATGGGGGAGAAGCCGTGGACGGGGATGGGGGGGAAGCCATGGGCGGGGATGGGGGGGAGAAGCCATGGGCGGGAAATGGGGGAGAAGCCATGGACGGGGAATGGGGGGGAGAAGCCATGGACGGGGAATGGGGGGGAGAAGCCATGGACGGGGAATGGGGGGGGGGAGAAGCCATGGACGGGGAATGGGAGAGAAGCCATGGACTGGGGAATGGGGGGAGAAGCCATGGGCGGGAAATGGGGGAGAAGCCATGGACGGGGAATGGGGGGGGAGAAGCCGTGGACGGGGAATGGGGGGGGAGAAGCCATGGACGGGGAATGGGAGAGAAGCCATGGACTGGGGAATGGGGGGAGAAGCCATGGGCGGGAAATGGGGGAGAAGCCATGGACGGGGAATGGGGGGGGAGAAGCCGTGGACGGGGAATGGGGTGGAGAAGCCATGGACGGGGAACGGGGGGGAGAAGCCATGGACGGGGAATGGGAGAGAAGCCATGGACTGGGGAATGGGGGGGAGAAGCCATGGACGGGAAATGGGGTGGAGAAGCCATGGACGGGGAATGGGGGGGAGAAGCCATGGACGGGGAATGGGGGGGGAGAAGCCGTGGATGGGGAATGGGGGGGAGAAGCCGTGGATGGGGAATGGGGGGGAGAAGCAGTGGACGGGGAATGGGGGGAAGAAGCCATGGATGGGGGGGGGGGAGAGAAGCCATGGACTGAGATTGGGGGGGGGGAGCCATGGACGGGGATAGAGGAGAGACCATGGAAGTGTGTTTGATACATAAATTGATTCCGGTTTTTGGCTCCCCAGGTCTTCTCCGCTGGACTCCTTCCTCCTTGCCATGTGCATATCCACTGCCGGCCGCACTCTGCTGGGATTTGGTCACTCTGGACCTCTATAGCAGAGGGGGGCACAATGAATGGGGTGAAGAAGAAGAAGACCCCCAGCTCTGGGGGTGACGCCGACGATGTCCTGTGCTGCTGCGAATACATAAACCAGAAGGGAGAGAAGAGCCACCTGGCCGCCTGCCTATGTGACTGTGAGGACCTGGACGAGGCCTGCGACAGGTGAGGGAGACCACCCATTCCCAGTTACAACAGCCAATAGTAATGTGTATGGTCCGTTTATTGTACAATCAGATTGTGGCCATTTTTTGAATTCTTCCGAATCGATATTAGCAGTTTGTCCTCTTCCACAGATGGATCACCTGCAAGTCTCTGAAGCCGGAGGTGTTGGCGCGGGTCATCGAGACCGCATCAGACCGATTCCGCGTCCCTTGGATCCAAGGCGCCAAGAAGGTTGACATTGGCATCCTCCCGCCGCTTGTTCTGCTGCCCGTGTCTCTGTACTTGGCAGCCTTCCACGTTCTTCTGGGTGTGGTGGTCCTCAGCTCCCTGCCGGTCCTGGTGATCTGGTATTACCAGCTGACGCACCGGCGGAAAGGGAAGACTCTGCTGTTCCTCAGCCTTGTGCTCTTCTCGCTGGGATATATGTACTATACCTTTGTGCGGGAGGTCTTCCTGAAGGGTCACATTGGCTGGGGTCACCTTTTTGCCATCACCGGCGGCTTGTTCATGATTCTTCTCTTCCTGGCCAAGGCCAAGCAGGATCCCGGTTACCTCAACAAAAGCGCAACCAGGGCGAAGGCCGGCAATGATCTTAATGGTAGCTCACGGGCATGGGAGGGGCCGGAATCCCCGAGGAGAGGGCTTTATGAAGACCGCCTGGAGAAAGATTTACTCATCGCCGACAAGAACTGGTGTAAAGTGTGTCAGGTGGTGAGACCGGCGCGGAGCGGGCACTGCAGGATCTGCGGGAGATGTGTCCTGCGCCTTGACCATCACTGTGTGTGGTAGGTGACTGGTGTGGCAAGGTGGGGGGTGCTGGGACTGAAAGATGGGAGATGCCGGGCTATTGGGACTGGCTGGAGGGAGATGCTTAGCCGTTGGGACTGGCTGGAGGGAAATGCTAGGCCGTTGGGACTGGCGTGAGGGAGATGCCGGGCCGTTGGGACTGGCGTGAGGGAGATGCCGGGCCGTTGGGACTGGCGTGAGGGAGATGCCGGGCCGTTGGGACTGGCGTGAGGGAGATGCCGGGCCGTTGGGACTGGCGTGAGGGAGATGCCGGGCCGTTGGGACTGGCGTGAGGGAGATGCCGGGCCGTTGGGACTGGCGTGAGGGAGATGCCGGGCTGTTGGGACTGGCTGGGGGGGGGGGGGGAGATGCTGGGCCTTTGGGACTGGCTGGATGCTGGGCCGATGGGACTGGCGTGAGGGAGATACCGGGCCGTTGGGACTGGCTGGGGGGGGGGGGAGATGCTGGGCCTTTGGGACTGGCTGGAGGTGGGGAGATGGCGGGCCAATGGGACTGGCGGGATGCTGGGCCGATGGGACTGGCTGGAGGGAGATACCGGGCCGTTGGGACTGGCTGGGGGGGGGGGGGAGGTGCTGGGCCTTTGGGACTGGCTGGAGGTGGGGAGATGGCGGGCCAATGGGACTGGCGGGATGCTGGGCCGATGGGACTGGCTGGAGGGAGATGCTGGGCCGATGGGACTGGCTGGAGGGAGATGATGGGACTGGCTGGAGGGGGGGGATGCCGGGCCGATAGGACTGGCTGGAGGGGATGCCAGGCCGATGGGACTGGCTGGAGGGGGGATGCTGGGCCGATGGGACTGGCGGAGGGGGGGGGTGGGGTGCCGGGCCGTTGGGACCAGCTGGGGCAAGATGCTGGGCTGATGGGACTGGCTGGAGGGGGGGGGGGATGCTGGGCCGATGGGACTGGCGGGGGGATGCTGGGCCGTTGGGACTGTAAGGTGGCAAATGTTGGAATGGTCAGTATTGGACAGAGGGGTAGGCTGTGATGTTGGGAGTGGATGGTGGGGGATGTTGGAGCTGTTGGGACTGGAAAGTCGGGAGAATCCACAGGGGGAATAGGAGTGTGCTGGGACTGGTAGAAATGCCATTTATGAGGTCTTTCAGGAAGGGGGTGGGATGGTGATCTATACAATCTAAGGAAGATTTAACAGGATGGAAATGCCTGATTCTTTTTTTTTGGCATTTTTTTGTGATTTGTAGGATAAATAATTGTATCGGTTCCCGGAACCACAAGTTCTTCATCCTGCTGCTTCTGACGTTCATGTTCACCTCTGTATACGGGATCACCATCACCCTGAGCACTCTGTGCCGGGACCAGTACATCATCAGTGCCTTATTCTACTGCCCCGGAGCCTACGCCGACTACAGGTACTGAGCGCTCCCACTTGCGTCCCTCTGTGCGCCCCACTGCTGTGGTCTGGGCAGTTTATTTTTATCATCAGATAGAATGTAGAAAAGGGACATGACATGGGTGCATCCTGGGTGTCCTATTTACCAGGTTAGAGGAATCGTCTGGTTGCTGTGTATATTGACATATTGATGACATGTAATTTGTACAGAGGGATTTTACTCTGCAAACTTTAGGTGGGTGGGGGGGTGGGGGGGGGGCAGTAAAGACAGGGGACTAAGCTGTGGTTTTATCCCCCTCTGGATACCCACCTACATTTTAACTTCATAGCTGGACAGGGCTGTACACAATGCCACGGCTCTGGCAATTTTAAGTTGGCCCGCAGAGTTTTGCACCGGTGCGGCACAGGTAATACTGTATTCTTATCTGAGGATAATCTATTGTGGTGTTTGTAGGTTGCTGAGCAGCAGGGAGGATGACGGGTTTCCTTTTTCCCTGCAATGTAAGTCATTGTTTCCCAACCCTATTGAGGGCAGGGTCCTGTAAATTCTTCCAAAACCTTCTATGCCTCCAATATTGGAAAGGGGGGGGGGGGGAGTTTATACTTGCACAATAAAACAGCATTATAGATGGAAATTCTGTAAATCTAAGCATGGGGCTGGGTGTCACTGGGGGGGGGGGGGGGGGGGTTCTGGAGGGGGTTTGGAGACTCTGCAGCAGATTTGGTGACCCTGTAGGCCACAGGGGTAGGCAACCTCGGCCCTCCAGCTGTTTTGAAACTAAAAGTCCCATGAGACATTGCAAGACCCTAACAATCACAGGCATGACTCCTAGAGGCAGAGGCATGATGGGATTTGTAGTATCACCACAGCTGGAGGGCCGAGATTGCCCACCCCTGTTGTAGGGGATGAGGTTTCTTGAAAGTGCTGGTGGCAGTTGTGAGGTTGGGGTCTCTGTAGGGGGCTGTGGGTCTTTCAAGGAGGCTGTGGGCTTTCAAAGGGCACTGTGTTAGACTGGAGTGCACTGGGGGTCACTGGGGCTGGAGGCACTGCTGGGGGCGTGGAGCACTTTTGGAGGTTAAGGGATTTCAGGAGGTTGGGGGCACTGCTTTGAGGGATCTCAGAAGGTGGTGGGGGGGGCACTGTTTTGACTGAGGGCTCTCGGGGCACTGTGTGGGGGTTGAGGGCTCTCAGGAGGTTGGGGGCACTGTGTACGGGTTAGGGGCACTGTGTGGGGGTTGAGGGCTCTCAGGAGGTTGGGGGCACTGTGTGGGGGTTAGGGGCACTGTGTGGGGGTTAGGGGCACTGTGTGGGGGTTAGGGGCACTGTGTGGGGGTTAGGGGCATTGTGTGGGGGTTGAGGGCTCTCAGGAGGTTGGGTGCACTGTGTGGGGGTTGAGGGCCCTCAGTCAGGAGGTTGGGGCACTGTGGGGGGGGGTTAAGGGATTTCAAGAGGTTGGGGGGCACTGTGGGGGTTGAGGGCTCTCAGGAGGTTGGGGCACTGTGGGGGGGTTAAGGGATTTCAAGAGGTTGGGGGGGGGGCACTGTGGGGGTTGAGAGCTCTCAGGATGTTATAAGGCACTGTGGGGATCGAGGGGTCTCAGGATGTTGGGAGCACTGTGTAGGTTTGAGGATGCTGCGGGGATTGAGGGCTCTCAGGAGGATGTGGGCACTGTGAGCGCTGAGAGCTCTCAGGGGTTTTGGTGGCCCTGTGGGCCACTATGGGGTGTTGGGTGGCAGGATGAGAGCCTTGAAGCACTATGGGAGTTTAGGGGATCTACAGCTCACCGGAGGACCGGGTGGATGGAGGCCGTGGCCTGGTATTGGGATGTTGCAGAGCAGAATATAAACTTTGTTGCACACTCAGTTGTGTTTGCAGTGGAGGCCCAGAGTCACATAAATGTTGGTTGATAATCCCGTGTGGTAAATATCTATTGCTAACGGCTCTTCACCTTCTCTCCCAGCACATCGTTTGCCTTTACCTGCGTCTGGTATTGTGCGATTGTCACCGGAGGGGTGGCCTACCTCCTCCTCGTCCAACTCCTCAACATCAGCTACAACGTGACGGAGCGTGAGGCCCGCATGGCCCTGCGGGAGAAGACCGCCCGCTGTTACCTGGGTGGTCTGGTGGTGGACCCGGGAACCTACAACCAGGGACTGTACCAGAACTGGCTGCACTTCCTGTCCCTGGACAGCCGGAGCACCGGCACCGACCTCTCTGACATTGTGTGATCCTGCGCCCCCCATCACGCACCACCCACCTGTGCCTTATTCCCTCCGCAGGATCTCCAGGTACACCGGGCAACAATCGCACCTTAACTCCCGACAAGAAAATGTTAAAGTTAATTTCATTTTATTTATTTTTTTATTACAAATCTCATAGATGACTGAAGCACAGGGACCTCACCTCACCCCTTTTTAAGGAGTACCTGTCATGGCTTGACAATGGAGGCAGCCATTTTGTGGGTGGTACCATTACTCAGCCTATCAATTTCTGGAATTGGTGACATCACTGGGGCACAAAGCACTTTTTTTTTTTTTTTTTTTTTTTTTTGGATACCAAAAAGTTCTAAGGTGTCCTTGTAGATTAAAACCTTAACCCCATCCTTCTGAACCAGGAAAGCAAATGCAACCCAACTTCACACTGAGATAATAAAAGTGATAAATGGATGTCATAGGCCATCATTGTTTGTGATGGTGCCCAAGTGCCGCGTTCATCTATCTGGTGCTTTCCAATGTGTGCTAACTGGGAAAAAAAAAAAATCTGTATGTTCTCTATAGGTACATATCACAAAATCGCTGCACCGTTGTGCTTTAAAAGGTTCCCTTTAAATCCCCCATATGTGGACAGGATGGCTCCGCCCCCAGTATGACGTCACCTGTGCAGAATTTATTTGCGTTCCCTCAATTCGTTTGTTGTAGACAAACTACTTTTGGTGCTTTATGTGACATTTTGTATGTAAGAATCAGAATATTCCATTGTTCTTGTTATCACACTACCGCACTTGGAACCGTGGGGTGTCTAATATATGATAGGTTATGGGCGGAGTGTATCAGAGCTGTACGCCGGGTAGACTGAATATTATAAGCATATATTTATTGAGTTGTTTTCTGCTCATAGAAATATATAAAAACTCAGCTTAAAGAGGACCTGTACTGTGAATGCTGTGGCGGACAAAAGTCCAGTCACCAGCAATGCCAATAGTCTCCCTGCAGCTGACCTTTTGCCCATTACTGACTTACCATGCCTTGTTCTGCACTAAGTCTCTGTGTAGAGGTGACCATCTTGGTAGAGGCAGGGATGTGCTTCCTCATGTCCCCCACACTTGTGATGTGATGATCGGTGGGGTAATAATAGAGGCAGAGGAAGCCCAGATTCACAGAATGGATGAAACAGAAGCAGGGAGATATTTGCAGTGCAGGTCCTCGGGTACAGCTTCCTCTCCAGCAAGGAGAACTGCCTAGTAATAGAATCGCCAAATCTGGAGAGTTAGCAATGTCTCATTCGACATGGAAGGCTCTGAGCATCTTGTGACTGAAAATAAGTACCCGCATCTGATCCTTTTCCCCCGTTACTGACTTACCATGCCTTCTTCTGCATTAAGTCTCTGTGTAAATGTGGACATCTTGGTAGAGGCAGGGATTTGTTTCCTCATGTCCCCCCCATGTGTGATCTGATGACAGTTGGGTTAATGATGGAGGCAGAGGAAGCCCAGATTCACAGAATGTAGTAAGGAGATTCTTGCAGTGTAGGTCCTCAGGTGCAGCTTCCTTTCCAGCAAGGAGAACCGAGAACTGCCTAGTAATAGAATCACCAAATCTGGAGAGACTGGCAGGGTCTGCAATGTCTCATTCAACGTGGAAGCCTCTGGGCATCTTGTGGCAAAAAATAAGTACATGCTTCTGATCTTTTCACCATTACTGACTTAATATGCCTTCTTGCTCAGGTCTCTGTGTAGAGGTGGCCATCTTAGTAGAGGCAGGGATTTGCTTCCTCATGGGCATCTTGCAGCAGAAAATATGTACTGTGGGTGACCGCACTGGATTGAAAGTATTAGCGGGCTCAAAATACCCTGTTTCCCCGAAAATAAGACCTAGCGTGATTGTCGGTGATCGCTGCAATATAAGCCCTCCCCCCCAAATAAGCCCTAGTTAAAGTCCTTGTAGGTCTTATTTTCAGGGTTGGGCTTATTTTCGGGGAAACAGGGTAGGGCTTATTTGGGGGGTAGGGCTTATATTGCAGCCATCACTGACAATCACGCTAGGTCTTATTTTCGGGGAAACAGGGTAGGTGAGTTTATACATCTTTTTATACGATGTAGGTGTTGGGGGGGGGGGCATTTTTAAGACTAGGTAGGTTTAGCGTGAAGCCCATGAGAGCAGTGAAAGTAATTTTAATAACACATTTTTATATTTTTCATAAAAAAAGATCTGTAGCTTCTCCCTCTAGTGGCCATCTGTATATTGAGCAGTGCAGTCAGCAGCTGTAATAAAGATGAATTGGCCCCCACAGAGTCGTTTTCAGCCAAGCAGAGCAGCTTTGCAGGAAAAGTTGTGATCAGTGAGTGGAAAGTCGGCTTTTCTCAGATTGTGATCACCTGCCCTCCTTAACTCGGCTGTACTGAGGTTACTGAATCGGAATCTGATCCAGCTGATGACGGATGTGGCACTGCCATCATAACACAGAAATGTATCTCTATAAATAGAGCAGACAGGAAGATAAAGCTTTGTTCTAATTGCAGAGGGATTGCCACCTTCATGGTCTCTCCTGCCAATTTCTCCTTAGGGCCCCGGGGGCTCTTACATGCTGTACTCTACTTGCTCCTCTTTTAATTAACCCTTCATGGGCCCAACAAGCTCCTGGAATATTGCATGCAAATCTCCAAGATACTTGTAAACGTTTCTTTATCTCTCGTGTATTCCCTTCCTCCCCATGGGATTCATCAATGACATCTACAGTGCAGTCTGTGTCCAGCCGTAGCGATCGTTTGCTGTTCAATAGCAAAATGGTTTATGACATTTAATTGCTTCATCCCTGTTAGTGGGGAGATCAGATGTGATCAGCAATAGGCTGGAGAGCGTTCTCACGGTCCTGGGAGTGTGGTCAGCAATAGGCTGGAGAGCGCTCTCACGGGACTGGTAGTGTGGTCAGCAATAGGCTGGAGAGCGCTCTCACGGCTCTGGGAGTGTGGTCAAAAATAGGCTGGAGAGTGTTCTCACGGGGCAGGGAATGTGGTCAGCAATAGGCTGGAAAGCATTCTCACGGGACAGGGAGTGTGGTCAGCAATAGGCTGGAGAGCAATCTCACGGGACAGGGAGTGTGATCAGCAATAGGCTCGTGAGTGTTCTAAAGGGACTGGGAGTGTGGTCAGCAATAGGCTGGAGAGTTCTCACAGGACTGGGAGTGTGGTCAGCAATAGGCTTGAGAGCATTCTCACGGGACTGGGAGTGTGGTCAGCAATAAGTTGGAGAGCGCTCTCATGGGACTGGGAGTGTGGTCAGCAATAGGCTGGTGAGCGTTCCCACGTGACTGGGAGTGTGGTCAGCAATAGGCTGGAGAGGACTCTCATGGATTTTGAAAAGTGCTCAACTCTAGGCTAGAGAGCGTTCTCATGGGTTTTGGAGAGTGATCAGCAATAGGCTGGAGGGCATTCATATGATATTTGACATGGCTCTCTTGCGTGGCAACAGTAAGGCTAGGTGTTTTCACCCGCTTCTTTTTTTTTTATGATTGGAAGTCTTTGGCTGGGGAAAGTCTTCCTGTTTTCATTCTGGCACAGGACCAGTGTGCTGGGATGACTGCACTCTTGCAAATGCATAGGAGTGATGCCATTCCTCACCAGCTAATCAAGACAGCCAAAGACCAGAATCCACATAAAGCCAAGGAGAAGATGCCGGAAAGGGACCTCATGGGTAGCAGAACGTTGAAGCAGAGGTAAGTATTGCAGAGTTTAGTTCTGCTTTTAAACAAGCATAGAGGAAACTGGAGTACCCAGAGGGCAACCCATGGGAGTACAGATTGGAGGGGGCAAGCAAACTCCATGCAGGTAGTGTTCTGGTTGGAATACCGAACCAAGCACACCAATACCTGTGTGTCGGGATGACTGCACATCCCACATTGGCGAATCAAGGTGGCCCAAGACCATCACCTGGAAGATGCCGGCATGGGACCTCCTCCCACATTGGTGAATCAAGGTGGCCCAAGACCAGCACCTGGAAGATGCCGGCATGGGACCTCCTCCCACATTGGTGAATCAAGGTGGCCCAAGACCATCACCTGGAAGATGCCGGCATGGGACCTCCTTCTACATTGGCGAATCAAGGTGGCCCAAGACCATCACCTGGAAGATGCCGGCATGGGACCTCCTTCTACATTGGTGAATCAAGGTGGCCCAAGACCAGCACCTGGAAGATGCCGGCATGGGACCTCCTCCTACATTGGTCAATCAAGATAGCCAAAGACCAGCACCTAGAGGGTGCTGGCATGGGACCGTTGAAGCAGAGGTAAGTATTGCAGAGTTTATTTCCCCTTTAAAACAAGGGTCAATTAACCAGCATGGAGAAAACTGGAGGCATGCAAACTCCTTGCAGGTAGCGTTATGGTTGAGATACCGAATTAAGCACCCCAATGCCTGTGTCTCGGTATAACTGCACTCCTACACATGCACACGGTGACGTCATCCTACATCGGTCAATCAAGATGGCCCCAAACCAGCACCTGCAAGATGATGGTGTGGGACCATTGAAGCAGAGATATTTTGCACTTTAGTTATGCTTAAAAATTGCTTTTATATCTTTAATTTTTTTTCTGTCCATGTGCATGAGGCCTTACAGGTCAAGATCTCTCATCTCTGGGGTTCAGCTTTACATTTTAATGTGTATTTTGTATCTTCATCTCTGGTCATACTGGGAAAAGATTATTATTATTTTTTTATACCTATTTGTGCCTTTTTAAAATACATCAAAAATACATCTGAGACCATATCACCAAAAAGCCTTGTTTGCCCCAAAATAAAATAATATAGATATCCTATTGATGTCATATGTTCTAAGAGAGAAAGAGAGAGAGAGTCTGTGGCCACTGGTCCTGGAGGAACAGCGATCCGCCTTATTCAGTCACTATTACTGGATCTCCGGTACGGATCTGATACACTCCATCCATAGATCACTGTATATATTCTGTGTATTGGGATGAAATATACGGCTGTATCTAAAGACTATGTATCTATGTGTGTATGTAATCAGGACTATACCCATATAATGTACAGATAATCTATACTGACTGAGGTCACTGGATACATGCTGGAATTTATAATTATATGCATGTGTGTATGGCAGAGAAGCCACAACACAGGGTTGTCTGGATTAAAGTGGTGATAAGCATTTGCCCATCTTTGACAAAGTTCTGTCCGTATTTTGCTTATTTATTTCCATCAGCTCCATCTAGTGGCCATAATGCAGTATGCTCCTGAAATGTCCTAATAAAAAATAAATACGGCATTATGTCCGCTGGCGGGTTTCCGTATGCTGGCTGGAGCTGGCGGGTTTCCATCAGCTCCATCTAGTGGCCATAATGCAGAATTTTCCTGAAGCTTATTAATCAGAAAAAAATATGGCATTATGTCCACTAGATGGAGCTGGCGCTTGGAGGAAATCAATGCTTCAAGCTAAATATGCCCACAATTTATATATTATAATATATAAATTATATATTATTACAATATATATATATATATATATATATATATATATATATATATATATATATATATATATATATATATATATATAAAAATATACCCCCCTACAGTGTCGAATGATTTAATTCAGGCAGATTATTACTTGCTATATCTGCTTATTAAAGTTTGGATTCCTGATCCCTGCGTCCTGTTTTGTTTTATTTTTTCCTAAATTCTACCTATAGTAGGGAATATAACTAAGGGCTTTGAAACACAGACACAACTCCTGTACTGTACCTTTTCATGCATGCTCTGTACTGTGTCTATGTAACACCTCCAGGTATTTATTACCTCCCCCAAGGTTGACACCATCATCTTTGTTCATCATTAACCAGGGTCATCATGAACCTCCTGGACTGTGATTCTCAGAGAGGACATGTAAATCGTGGTGGTCACAAAAACACAGATCTGCCTCTGCTGCAGAATTTTCTTACAAGTCGGATTACTATAGGAGAAGAGACTGAGCAAACGCTCCCTACTGCCTCCAGCAAACTGATTACCTCAAATAATTAATAATAAAGAAAAACACACATACACAAAGATTACAATGGGAAAGTAATGCATCCCTTTCAATGAGGTGCTGTTGGGTAACTTCTATGGTACCCATGTGGTGGCTTCCCCAGGTGTAAGATTCTTTAGGCCGGCTGTACACAGTTCGAATCTCCTGCTGAACCGGGTGCAATTCAAACTGTAAGGGCAGGCTGAATGTACCAAGTTGATTGAGCGATCAACTTGGGTACAACTAGTATGCCGGGTTTTACCTGCGATTATTGTCTTCTCCTGGTTGGGACAGCTTACCCCGCTCTCTTGGCAGGAGAAGACAACGGCCTGGCAGGAGGGATTCCCACATCAACACTGTGTTGATGGGGGGAATCAAGCAAATTTCTTTCCTGCTGATGGTTGGGCTCTGCTGATGGCTGGCTGGGCTCTGCTGATGGCTGGGCTCTGCTGATGATTGGGCTCTATGGTTGGTTGGGATCTGCTGATGGCTGGGCTCTGCTGATGGCTGGGCTCTGCTGATGGCTGGGCTCTGCTGATGGCTGGGTTCTACGGTTGGTTGGGTTCTGCTGATGGTTGGGCTCTGCTGATGGTTGGGCTCTGATCGTGGTGGAATTTTATGTTCAAGTTAGCCCAGGAACAGTTTGGACCCTCATAAAGATATGCCCCATCCCCCCCCACAGCTTGGGGAGCTGCTTACAGCTGGTCATACACTAGTAGATTTCGAACAAACATTCATACAAAAATTAGTACATTCAATAACTTGATGACTGTCGGCTGAACGCACTTCAAAACGTCTTTGGTTTTAACATTCGATTTTGGAATAAATGACATTTCTGGAAGGAAAAACTACATTCAGTTAGAAATTTGTTCAATAGTGAAACATGTATTATTTTGCTTCTTTTGGAGTTTTCTAGTCCCTGCCATCCAAATCGAACATCGATTTGACCTCACTAACAATTAGAAAATTGAAGGAACGTTCATTTAGAAAAAATGGAACGTTTCAAAATAAATTCTATTCATGTATGGCCAGCTTAGCTGCTTCATTCAGTTAAAGAATAACTCCACTTTTGTTGAGAAAAAAACATTCCCCTCTGGGTGATCGATGTACATTACAAGGATTATAACAAACTTTGTTGCAGACTCCTACCTTTTGTTATTCTGAAGAAATCCATGCATGTTCCTCTGTGCTAAGTGGTTCTAATGGGAGTGGTCTCATAATTATCAGTCAGCTGTGCAGCTGCAGAGCACTAATGAGGATTTCTGCTGGGCCTGCATCCTTTACCCATGTTCCTATTGGAAATATCTCACTAAAAATGACATGCTATGCCTATTGTGAATACCGGGGGCTGCCAAGAGCACATACCTTGTCATGCTGGTGTCGGTCTCAGTGTTCATGCTTCACAGCGTCTCCGGCTGGCTCAAGGTAGGATGGATGGGGGGATTTCTCATGTTTGAATGTTCCCCCCAGGCTAGGGGGAGGCCACAGGGGTCTAGACAGCAGTTATACCGCTCGGGCACCGCCGCCATTGCCGTTTTCAGGCAGGCCCTTCACTACCGGCCTCTCTCCCTCCTCCCCCTCCCCTCTTCCTCCATAGTGTTTCCGGAGGGTCGGCCAGCGCGGGAAGCGCTTGTTTTTTCAAAATTCAAGGGTGGGGGGCAGTAGAGGGGGGGGCGGGACGTCAGCACAGGTGCTTAGACTCCCACTCAGGCCAGCTGCAGGCTATTAAAGCACTCTGTACACATGCACACAGCCTTTGGAGGGTCACAGAGCTGACGGTCGCATGTAAGGTGGACACAGGCATTCTCCTAGGCAGCATTTACTAAGGTAACACCAGACTGGGCATTGGGTAGCAAGGTTTTTAGCCGGACTACATCGCTCAGCAGTCAGTGTTCATTTTGTGATACCTCCACCTTGTTGCTTTGCACTATGGGTAGAAGAGGTTCAAACACCCCCAGAACCAGAGACACTAGGGGATCTCGTTCAGGTTCTAAGGACCCCCTGCCAGCAGCATCCTCCCCCCTAAGGGGCCAGGGACGGCTAGCCAGGGAGAGCCGTTGGGGTTAGGGGCTATACCTGCCTCCGACACTTCAGCCCCTGTATACATTACACAGGAGGTTTTTTCATCAGCCATTAATGGTTTAGAGGAAAGATTATTGGCCGTGATTACAGCTTCACTCAGTGGAAGAAAACGCACTAGGCCTTCCTCTGTTTCCCAAGACCCTCAGGAAGAGGAGCTCTGGGATAAAGGAGACGAATCCCTTTCAGAGGATCGGGATGGAACGGATGATTCCTCTTCGGAGGAATCAGGTGGAGAGGGACCCTCTGCGACTTCCCAAGAGGAGAAAGTCTTAGTGCAGATCCTTACTGGATTGGTCCGCTCCACATTTAAGTTGCCCGTACCTGAAACTGTTAAAGAATCCTCTTCTGCTTTGGGGTCACTGAAACCTTCTCAAGCAGCACAGGCTTTTCCTGTTCATTATTTACTTGAAAAGCTAATTTATTCTGAGTGGGATCACCCAGACAAACGTTTTTTTCCGCCGAGAAAGTTTTCAACACTTTATCCGATGGAAGAAAAGTTTATCAAAATGTGGGGAATACCGGCCATTGATGCCACCATTTCTTCCGTAAATAATAGTCTGACTTGTCCTATAGACAATGCTCAGATGCTCAGGGATCCTGTAGACAAGAAGATGGAATCCCTATTGAAGGGTGTTTTCTCCTTGGCAGGTTCAGTGGCTCAACCTGCAGTTGCAGCGATTGGAGTCTGTCAATACTTAAGAGACCATGTTAAGCAGGTTATCAAGGTATTACCTGAACAGCAGGCCCAGGGGTTGGCTAACCTTCCTGCGGCCTTCTGTTACGTTGTTGACGCCATCAGAAAATTCTATCGTGCAAACCTCTCGTCTTTCTCTGGGGTTGGTGCATATACGTAGAATCCTATGGTTGAAAAATTGGTCAGCCGAAGCACCATGTAAGAAGCTCCTGGCGGGGTTTCCATTTCGTGGTGAAAGGTTGTTTGGAGAGGACTTGGATAACTATATCAAGAGAATCTCTTGTGGGAAAAGC